>NW_019260152.1:5564-118514 GCF_002742605.1 Olea europaea var. sylvestris
GAACTTTCACTATGATTAAATTATGATTTCTGCTTATGTTAAATGCTATGCCTAAGTACGCTTTTGTTACAACCTTTTCTTTAAGGGGTGCTGTATTGGAGATGAAGGTGTAGCTGCCATCGGAAAGTATTATACTCGACTTGAAGATTTGAATTTACTGCAATGTACAAGTTTGACTGATAGTGGATTGGTTCAATTAGCCCTTGGTCGTGGGAGAACTTTGAAATCACTTTGTCTTGCTGACTGTAGAAGTCCTACTGGTATCTCATTAGAAGCTGTGGGATTGTACTGCATTTCTCTTGACGCTTTATCCATAGAATCAGAGTTCATCAACAACGAAGGCTTGCTTTCTATAGCCAAAGGATGCTCTCTATTGAAATCTCTGAAGCTGAATTGTATAAACATAACGGATGAGGCCTTGCAAGCTGTTGGAAAATTTTGTTTATTGTTGGAGTTTTTGGCTCTATCCCAGTGTGAGAAATTGACGGACAAGTAAGTTATTCTTTATGACCTTAGAAATTCTGAATCCTCATCTCCATTGAAATTCTAATGCTATCAAACTAAATATTCTCTTGATCTTATTACTCTGTCCTACAAAGTACAGAAGCTTTGATTATATGCACCGTCATTGTCCCAGTGTTAACATGCTTAATATGGAGCCCTATAAGCAATAATTTATGTTCAGTTACCAAGCGTTTGAGCATAGTTTGTGGCTCCACACTATTACTCCTCCTGTTCGTGCATTTATGGGACTTCCACTTCTTGCTCTTTGAAACTGTAGAAATGTAATTTTAAGGAGTTGTTTCTTTTTCATCGTGGTTCAAAAATGTAATTTGTCTTTCATTCACTCGTTTCTTGTTTGAGATTAGGCAGGCAACTGATGGTCTTTTTTCATGGCATTGCATATGCCTGTCAGGTGCAATTAAGTATCAACATTGGATTTGTTTGTTATCTTATAAGGTGGAATGGCAGATTATATTACAATTTCGTATTCTGAAATTTATTTAGCTCATGCTTTCCAATGGACTCATCCCATACCTGCATCTATGCCTCAAGTGCCTATTATGTGTAATATAAGTGCATTTTAGAGGTTGTTTTTAAATAGAACAGCTTCTACATTTATCTGCATTAGAATGTGGTGTTTTATATGTTATTATTCTGGCTCTTTATTTCTAATTTCTCCACTCTAGTTTTAGGGGTGGGAGAAAGGAGAGTGGATGAATCTTCCTGCTAGCTTACTATTTATTATCTTTCCTTTTATGTAGGGGGAACCATTTTGGTTTTTGGAAAACATCCCAGTTGATGGTGTTCGGTTTATGAAGGTTGTACTTATATTTCATTATCATCTCTCTTTCTCACTTTGTGATTATAATTATTCCCTGATTTAACACTTGATTCTCTAACTATATTGTTTATAATTACTTGGGATGATTATACTTAGGTTGTCGTCTTTAGTTGGTCCATGCTGTAACTGGTGACACAAGTGGCTCCACACTCTCCGTGACAGTGATTATTATAATATTACACAAGATATCTTCACTCCTTTGGCTGAAAGTGTCAAGACTTAACTAGGCTTCTTCAAATTTTTTACCCACTGAACTTTGTAGGCATTCTGTGTTGAGTTTAGCTTGTTATGAAATCCAGCAATATCGCGTGAGTGAAGAAGGGCAATGCCGCTTGTAAAGCTCTTTCATCGAGTACACGATCATGACAAGACTCGAGGAAGAAGCCCCGGTTAACTCCGTGCCAATGATGTATTATTACTCCCACGGCAACATTGAGGATAAGAGACTTTATAATGAACTGAATACTATTTGTGATTAAGAGTTATTCACGTCCAGTTGTTTTCAAGCACTTCTCTTGCATCTAGTTGGAAACTATTGATTTCCTATGCTTGCATAGACTCTCTTGATGCTTAAATCATTGCAAGATAAGTGGACCTTATAGCCCACATCTTAAATTCATAAATTTCCATTTTGTCAATAATAATAATTAATTAATTAATTAATTAATAAAATCCACATTTCTAAATTCTTCTTGGCCAATTTCTCAAATTTTGTCACACACAAACAATCTAAGTATTTGTCAGAAATCCTTGAGCGTCTTTACTTTGCAACAACTGTTCCTTCTAGGATTTGTTCTTTTGAAGTGTTGTTCCCATAACTAAATTAATTTTTTGAGCGATTATAGCTCTTCTCTCTAGCCTTGATTCTGCTGGCAATTTTATGACAGGTGGGGAATGAAGGGATAATTTCTGTTGGTCAGAACATAAAATTTCTTATGCATCATAACCTCAATTTCTGCCGGTAAACGTTCCTCTTTTATTATACATCTTAACCTCAATTTTCTTTGGTGTCAGTGATTCTCCCAATGGCCTTTGGCTATCGTTATTTATCACTTCGTTCACAAGATCACCTAGAGTTGTTTTGTTTTGAAATCTGTTCAATATGCTTACAAGCATGATTTAGAGATGGCACATTGACGCATGAGCATATAATTCATTAAAGAACAAGAAAATAAAGGGGTGCAAAGAAGAGAAGAATTAAGGGCAAAGGATATTAATTTTTATTCATATAGTCGGTTATGAATTACATAGAATAAGCCCTTTATTTATAGAGCCAATAACTGAACTAAGAAAACTTTTAATAAACTAAATTTTTATCAGAATATTAAAATCAATCTAATCTAATTAAAATAAACATAATTTGAATAAAACTCTACTTTCAAAATCATATCTAAATTCTATTTCTCTTGTTATCTTTATATCCATCACAAGTCCTTCACAAGAAGCTTCAGCTACTTGAGTATGCCTTTTGTTTTCCTTCTATGTCCTCCAACCCAAGGCTGCTCCATTTCCTTTATCATTGTTGGTTGAAGGTGGAGCAGGGCACTAAATTTTATTTTGGTTGCGTGAATTAGTATGCATCAAGTCTATATTATTGCAAGATGATATGACTGTTTCTTCCAAGCATATGACAAAACAGAAGCAAAAATTGAGTAGAATGTGAACAAAAAAATTACCCAAATGCGTCTACAGGTCACCTTTCTAAGTTATCTTTTGTGTTGAAACCATTGTTAAAAAATAGATCGTTCTGATCATTACCATTTCACAGCTCTCACTTTGCTACCTGGCCTGTTAAACATTCATTGTTGGGTCTTTTAGCCTTTGTCTTGGTCATAGATTATTGAAATTGCACTGTCATTGACTTGTTTCTTAGATCTTGTATTGTATGCTGCTTCATTACCAGGATTGGGGATGCTGGAATTATAGCTATTGCGAGAGGTTGCCCTCAACTCAGTTTTCTGAATGTAACTGGTGTGAAGGTGTGGTCTCTGTTTGTATCTTGGTATATTTATTATATTATATACACATGCATTAACTTGGTACTGTTGTAAAATTTTATTAGTTGCTGGAATCATTAAAATTTACAAATTTTTTCAGAGGAACATGTTATCTAAATGCCTAGAGTGTTCAGCACTACATAAATGACAGTATTTGATATTGTTGGAATCCTTTAGTGGCGTATTTGGTAAAGGTTGATTTGATAGTACTTTGTAGTATCAAATATGAAAAAGAAAGTAAAATCTTGTCCATTCTATGAACCAGTTTCTATCAGAACTAGGTCACAACATATCCTAGAGGTACTGATTTCTGGAATGAAAAGATTGTATGATAGTACTACGTTAATGCATATTTCCATGTATGAATTTGTGCGGCAAAGTTGAGAGGTTTGAAGTGCAATAATCCGTTGTTTATTAACAAGATTATATGACATCAATGCTTAGACATTTTCAAGATCAGTTCAAAACTGCTTGCCGAGCTTTCAACTCAGTTTTAATATGCTGTCTTCAGCAAATCAAACCGGTTTTCAGTCCAGTTGCTGGTTTTTCTGATTGAAGCAGCCGGGCTGACCCGGGTCCTCCACAGCTGGTTATATTGAGATCCGATGGAACATTGAAAGCAGTGTATCTTATTTAGAGTTGTGACTTTCATGCATTGCATTAGGCTATACTCATCTGCGGTTGCTTTCATTTTGTACAGATGCTAAGGAACAAAGGAATGGCGGCGCCAGGCGAAGGCTACCCATTACTGAGTTATGCTACAATGACAAAGGAGTTTGACAAAATTAGATGACAAAGTTGGATCTACACCAATCATTCCAAAAATAGATTTTTAAATTATTTGAAATCAGTGGCCTGGATTCCGCCAACACACTTTGTAAAACCACTTTTATAACCCAACTTTGTTGAAGTAGAATTATTGGCCCATTACTAGAGGATTTGGCATTTATGAATGAGTTATACTACACTTACAAAGGGGGTTGATAAAATTGAATGACAAAATCACATTCACACTAGGGGTGTAAGCGGACTGATTTTACCAGTTTTTTACAAATTTTAAACCGTTTAAATCGATTGGAGAAAAACCAAAACCATTTTTAAATTGTTTGAAAAAAAACTCAAATATAAACCTAACGGTTTGATCCGGTTTAGCCGTATATTTTTTTGCCTGTCTACTTTTACGTCATTAATTCATTGAATTCAATATATATTTATATCTTACTAGCAATAAATCTAAAACAAATTAGATATATCTACTTGAATCTAAATACCAACTAAATCAAAGTAAAATCACAATAAACTAAAATTTAGATTTTTGTTCGCCATTTTTAGGCTAATGACGTTACGATAATGTTACAATAAAGTCTACTAAACTAAATATAAGGCCAAAGATATTAATGATGTTCAATAAGTTGTGATCATCATATCTGCAAGAAAAAAAAGGTTATTGATTAGACAGAGAGAATAACCAACCATAATGATAAAACAATTGTTTATAATATATAAACATAACAATTACACAAGCTTACAGTTGTATGTTGTTAGGATTATTGACAAAAATAACCTGGCGCCAAGATAAAAATCAAAACTTGACAAAAGTAGTAGTAATAATAATAATAATAATAATAACTAATTATGATTATTGGGTAATAATAATATATATGTAATAGAAAGTTAAAAATTGACAAAAATAACCACAAATGACAAAAGTCACAAAACTATTGAAGTTTACATATTTGGATGAATTTTCAAAAAAAAAATCATTTTTATTTTTTATTTTTATATTTTTTTTTTTGCCCCCACACTTAAAATTCTTAAACATAAACCAAACCATTTTTGGTTCAAAACCATTCCGTTGACGGGTCAACGTGGCACCAAATCGACGATTTCTAAAATGCGATTTAGTTCGATTTTTCGATTTGGAGGTTTTTGCTTATAGCCCTAATCCACACAATCATTTCAAAAATAGATTTTTAAATCATTTGAAATCAATGGCCTGAATTTTGCCAACACACTTTGTAACCCAACTTTTATAACCTAACTTTGTACAAGTAGCTTTATTGATTACGAATTGTCGACATATAACAGATGTATGTCTCAGCTATTTAGCCAGGAACTGCGTATTGTTGAAATTTTGCAACATTTTTGGTTGCCCTGGCATTACACAAACTGGAGTTACAACCTTGATTACAAGTTGTCCAAAACTAAAGAGCGTGTTTGTTGATGATCGGAAGATTAGCCCGAGGACCAAATGTGGAGTTACTCGTGATTTACATCTTTATATAGCTTAGAACTCTTGACATTTAAAATTGTATTTACCTAAGAATCGATCATTATTTCGAATCCAAGGACATAGATGCAAGCTAAATACATTTTTTTATCACTCAAGTGTCCAAACTTTGCTGACTAATCCTGAAGAGTGGCGGCTTTCTCCCTTGGTTCCTCCCCAGGTAAATTCGGATGTGATCATAGCTTATACACACTTGGGCCGGATATTTGGGATATGGTTCTCCTCCCTGTAGACTTCCCTTTACAACATGTGAACAGGACCCTCGAATGAGTGACAAAGCACACCATAACTTTGCCTCCATAGGATAACTACCTTCCAACATAAATGTTGTCTTTCAACTGCCACAGGGATTCGAACCTTCGATACTCCGTATAGAACTCCCTTGCTGTACCACTACGTCATGCCCATGGTGGTGAATTTCTAAATACATTTTAATCTATGGAATGGCATGTTTAAGCTAAAGTTTTTCGCTGCTATGAAGACATATAAATGGATTTTGTGTACATAAAATAATATACGCCCTTTTTTTGAAGGGATTGTTAAAACGCTCCTATAGATCATTATAATGAAAATGTACAACAATTTTAAAAAAAAAAAAAAAAAAAATATATATATATATATATATATATATATTGGAAATTATAATTTTATCCACTTTATTTGAATATTTAATGAAGGGGTGAACATTTTAATCGGAATCAAACGTTCTGAATTCGAACTTGAGGTTTAAAAACGAAAAAATAGGACTTGGAATCGAGTTGATTTTTGGTTTCTGAATCAGACTTGTGAGTATTTGACTCTAAAATTGAATTTGCTTTATAAACTAGATAGAAAAAGAGAAAAGAGAATATAAGTCAATAAACTTCGGTGTACTATTGAAAATACATAAGAGTATACCTTTAAGTCGATCCATGTCTTTTAAGTCAATGTCTTCAATATTGAAATTTTTGGTGAAATATATTTCATGTTGTCTTGTATAGTGTTCAAATAACACCATTTTCATAAGAGATATTTTATTAACCTTTGATAACTTAGTAACACGATGATTCAGAAAATAGATCTTGTTAATCTCTTCAAGATTCTTATACATATAAGAGTATACCTTTTAAAGATAAATGTCTTGTATGTTAAGAACATCATTGCACAAAGAATATGTTTTGTTAAAACCTTATTAGAAAAAACTCTGCGGAAAATATCCTAATGAAGGGGAAAAAAAAGTACATTATTCTTTTAAGTACACTATAAAAGTTGTTTCATTTATTATGTAAAGAGTAGTATATTTTATACTACGACTTTACTTTTTTCATTTTCATTACTTTTTTCATTTTCATTTTGCATAAGTATACATCTTTAAGTGTTCAGACTGTATGTCCAAAAATTTTAGGTTTTTCTATTAAGTTTAAATTTACTAGGATCACGTCCAGAAATTTCAGATTTCTCTAATATTTTTTTCTTTTACTAATATCGTGTCATTTTATTCGGTCAATCATTACTTTGATCGGTGATGAATTTATTTCAATATCCTCGCTATTCATAATATGATACAGTATATCATGCGCAAAAATGTTGTCAACAATTTTTCTTTTCTATTCTATGTTTTCTATAATGACATAACTTATTGAAATATCTTAATTTTCAACATATTAGGTACCTGAACCTCTTCCGATATTTTATACTTTATTATGTCTAAATACTCATCAAGAGTATGTGCCTTCTTAATGAGACCATCTTTTCTAATTACTCCACTTTCTTTTGATATTTTTTTGTGTTAGAATCGAACTCCATCATGCTTCGTGTGTGCCATAGATATATCAAATATAATGCAAACAAATTGTCCTCCTAGGACATCAATTCTTGTTAGAGCATTTAAAACTAGTGTGTGAGATATTGTTGATCTCTTTAGTCAGTAAATGTGTCTAAATAAATTATTTTTCGAACTCTTAATTCGAATTATTTTTGCAAGGATTTAGATAATGAAGTATCTGTACATTATTTTTAGCTTCTTGATTTCTCTTCCTAATGTTGAGAGAATTATCTAATCAAATTATCAATCATTTTTTCAGCGTTATGAAATATCACCCATTTAGGATAAGTATTCAAACTATGCATTTATTCTTAATATTCTTTACTTTTCATCTCAGTGCATTGTAGTGGATCAATTTTACATATACTGCACTATCAAAATAATTAGATAGAAAAATTAGGCTCTAACCATAAGCCAAGCTTTAACTGGGAAAACTATGGTGTTGGCATGATGCATAATATTATTCCCTAAATAAAAATGGAAAATTTTTGTTCTCAATTAAATTAGTTAAAGACGTTTAACAAAAATAGCGTTAAAATATTTATCGAAATCTCAACTAACACTTATTAAAAAGTTGAGATTTAGGATTACTGGCATTAACAAGACACACCATCTTGATTGTATAATTTGAAAATTATGCTCATAATTTGAGTAGAATTTTGCAAACTTCAGGTTGTGAACTGCAAACATCTAATATTTGCATCAAATATGTTAGATATAAATAATATTTAGATGGTCAACGTAGAGGATGATGATACCTCATTTATCACCTGATTAATTTTTAGAAATATAGAGCATTCAATTCATATTTTAGCTAGTGATGATTAATAAAAAAAAAATTCATGAAAGAGAACAAACATCATATAGGATTTCATTGGATTGAAGAATTTTCTAGTTCTTCATTGAACATCCATTTAAATTTTTAATTTCGCATAATTATTGATCCAGTGATGATCCAACCGGTCATGCCAAACTTAGTCAATTTGAACTTTTGGTTCAATATAGATACAATTCAATTATTTAATTTCGAAAATACGATAAAATCTTATATAATCTTATATCATTCAAGTAGTCAAACTAATTAATATCCTCGTGACATTATATGCCCCAATTTTACTGAAGGAAAGCATGAATTCAAAGTGATATATTATTCAAAAATGTGCTATTTCGAGAGAACATTATCTTTAATTATTGCTTCTTCAGGAGCAATATGTCCATATTTTTCTGAAATATTGAAAATTATAATTCCTGCTCTTCAAGTGCGATAAATTAATATAAAAAATTAGTTTCCTTTAAAAATTACATCCCAGTATCAAGTTGTTTAATATCTGTTTATTCAGAACACAATAAGATATATATTATTCGGGATGTGTGCCATTCTGAAAGCACATTATATTTTATTATTACTTCTTCAAGAGTAACAAATCAATATTTTTTTGGAATATCATTACACTCTTCAGGAGTAATAATATATTATTATTTATTTGGAATAATAAAGTATGTAAGAATTTACTCTTCGGGAATAAAAACATAATTTATGTTAGATCGTATTTATTATAATCTTTTAGAGCAAGTAAAATTTAACTAAAACATTAATTTATAAATATGTAAGTAGAAGAATGGACTTGTAAAGAAAATGAATAATTTAATTCTTGTTTTACATAGAAATCAATCAATGTTCTTCTGAAATATTGAAATTGTAATATCATGCTCTTCTTGAGCGATTAGTATTTTTTTAGAATATTAATTATAATGTTGTGCTAATTCGAAAGTAATAAAATATTTGTAATAGACGGGTGTATGAGTAACATTCTTCTGGAACATTGAAATCGAAATGTTATGCTCTTCAAGAGCAATAACCTATTATTGAAATAATAAATTGTATAAGAATTTACTTTTTATGAATAAAAATATTAATTATGTTAGATTTTATTTAATTATGCTCTTTAGAAGCAAGTAAAATCTAACTAGAACATTAATATTAGTGTTCTATTTCAGGAGCAACAATGTTTTATAATAGACAGATGTACGAATACTAAATTCATAAAGTATACTCGTATTAAAAAGAATAATAACGAGGTAATTAATTGAATGATAAATAAGAAGCAAAAAAATTGATTACGTTGATTGGATATGCATAATTATGATTGCTTATTCTACTATATAATGATTGAACATGCACAATCCGTTGATTGACTTTCAAAAATCTTGATAGAAAGAAAATTGGGCTGCTATGCGACAATGAAAATCAATTGGACAGAAATCAATCCATGAAAATTAATTATACGTGTGAGTTACAATTAAAAAAAAAAGTGTATGATTTGAGATTGGCAATAGACTAACTTTAAACAAATTTGTTATAATTTTTAGAAAATCGTGCTGATAACGTATTATAAACTAAAAAGAAAAAGAGAAGAGAGAATATAAGTCAATAGACTTGAGTGTATTATTAAGAACCAATGCCTTATAATTATAGGGTCCAAAATAAGAGTTACAAATGGAATGAAATAGACCTTCTAAACTAAATAAGACACATATATGCATCATGATAATACTAAATAATCATTAATAATTATCTCATTATTTTTCAACAATTTGTTCTTGTTTGTAAGTTCTAAATTTTTTACAATATATTCACTACTAACGGTACTTTACATGTTGTCCGCTCTACAAACTCTTTTCAAGGTGTTGCACTCAAAGCTTCAAATGGAATTAGATGCTATTATGTTAGACATTGGAATTTTTTTAGCGATATATTTATAGTGAATTAAGAAAGTGTTGAAATATGTATTTGGTTACATATATTGTTTTTGTCATTTTTGTTAGATATTAGAAAGATAACTTGTATTGATAATTTACTGTTTAAAAAATGTTATGGATAGAATCAAATTAGAAATCAAAATCAACAGTATGGATTTGAGTTTGGTTCAAGTAATTACGTGGACCTCAATGGTCTTATTTACAACATACTCAAAAAGTAATGGGTGATTTGGAGTATTGAAATACCCGAATTAACTCACCAGATACGTAGGCTAATTTAACAAATAAAATTATTATTTTTTAAACGATGTATTTATTGATATAGAATTCATTAATGTATTTATTTTTTTAAATTACTATGTAAACATATTATGTGACTAAACACATACATGTACCCGTGTACCCTTAACAGATTTAGGATAGAAGTATTTATCTAGCGGATTATTCTACTTCAACTATCTAGGGTGACACCTTGGATTTTAATATAGCAAAATACTTATCTAGCTAACCAGGGGCGAGCCAGGGATTTTGTTCAGTGCGGGTACAATTTTAGGTATCAGCTATAGTGATTTTTTGGATCAAATTAGTTTATGAACAAAAAGAGCTATGGCGGTCATTGACTGTTGATCATCGATGACCACAATAACGAGATCATTTATTAATATTCAAACGTTTAACGGCACATGGAATTATAATCTTACCACTTCAAAAGCACCATTAAAAAGGTATACTAAACAAATTCGATAGTCAATGGAGAGGGAATAAAAATAAAATTCAAATATGTAACAAATTTAGCTTCACTTCTCCCTTTTTTTACTGTCACAAAATGAACAAAACCTTGCATAAAATTAATGAAAAACAAGCTAAAACAGTATTAAACTATTAAACCCTGCATATGTTGGGACTTTTGTTTTGATTGAAAAAATCATTCCATCAATTTATTATTTATCACAAATCACAATCTACAACCATATATTATCACATATTCTCAGATTCACAAAATTCTCGATTTTCATGAATCATAAATGTGAACAATCAAAATCATAACTCATAAGTGATACATCGATGAACTAAAGTCTAAAAGAACAAAAACAAAAACAAAAACAAAAACAAAACAAAACAAAACAAAAAAAGAAAAAAGAAAAGAAGAGAGGCAGGGATTGGAGTCATTGGAGGCTCACGAGTCACGGAGAGGTTGTGTGGAATTCCTGGTGGAGACTTGTTGGCAACTGGCACGACAGCAGGTCAGAGAGTTGTTATTTGAAATGCAATTCAATTGTAAAAGAATATAATTATATAAACTATTAAACCAAGATCTAGTAGATTGGAACAATTAATATTTTTTTTAAAGAAGAGGCCCAATCCACTCTCCTTCATCTTCCAAACTCATAAACTCTTCAACTGCCAATTCAAATTTCATCAATGGCTACTTCCAACCTGTAAATTCCTCTCCTCTTCGTCTAGTGGAGTTTTCTGTGTCAACCCCAAAATCCAGCTTGCATAAAATTAAAGAAAAACAAGCTAAAACAGTATTAAACTATTAAACCCTGCATATGTTTGGGACTTTTGTTTTGATTGAAAAAATCATTCCATCAATTTATTATTTATCACAAATCACAATCTACAACCATATATTATCACATATTCTCAGATTCACAAAATTCTCGATTTTCATGAATCATAAAACAGCAGGTCAGAGAGTTGTTATTTGAAATGCAATTCAATTGTAAAAGAATATAATTATATAAACTATTAAACCAAGATCTAGTAGATTGGAACAATTAATATTTTTTTTAAAGAAGAGGCCCAAAATAAAAGGCCCAATCCACTCTCCTTCATCTTCCAAACTCATAAACTCTTCAACTGCCAATTCAAATTTCATCAATGGCTACTTCCAACCTGTAAATTCCTCTCCTCTTCGTCTAGTGGAGTTTTCTGTGTCAACCCCAAAATCCAGTTCGGGTCGATGCTTGCATTGGTTTCTATGTAGCTTCGCCCCTATAGCTAACTATAATAAAATGATGTTTGGATAACAATGATGACAATTACCTTTGAAGGAAGGGGATAAAAAGAAAAGGTAGCTTTCTTTTGGAAGCTCTTTTAATTAATTTTTTTTTCATAAAAATTATTTAAGGTTATTTATACTTTTTAAATTCTAGAAATAATTTATAATGTGTTTGATTTGCTGTTTTCAAGTTTTAGTTTTGTAAAAAATTCAAAACTTTTTACCTATGTTATTTTTGAAAATGTATTTTCGAAAACAATGGTTAAACTTATAACATAAAATTCAAAAGTTTTTCTCAAACCATCGGTCTTAACTTTATCACCACTTCCATATTGTACTCGGCCGCAAAAATTACTTGAATAAAGAATCATTATTCCTAACTTCACGTCAAATAACTTGATCAAAAGATGGGATTGTACATTAAGCACCAATTTGTTTTGTGTTCTCCAAGAGTTGGAAGAAAACGTTTGCTTTGAAAAATATTCAATGAATTCATCACGTTGTGCGAACTTGCTTGAAGACTGCTGCACCATTGCATGCTAGGTCATAGACGAAAATAAGTTTTTCAAAACTTAATTCTTTTCTAGATTAGTTAACTTACTTCTAGGTAAAGCAATTATAAAATACAGGAATCAATTACTACCTAATATCTATAATTATAAATTGTAAGAGAATTAGTGTATATAAAAGTATACCAAAAGATTTTCTTGATCTGTAATCAAACTAAAATAAGGAGAGATGATAATAATTTAATATATCCTTACATTCACTTATTAAACAAATCAGAAAATATATAGGATTGTATAGAATCTATTCTACACGAGCTGTAATTGTTATAACAAGAAAACATATCCTGTTATATAAAGAAAACTATAGAAATCGTAGCTTAAAGATTCTGGTCGAACCACTTACCATCGAGTGAGTTAATACTAGCTACTAGCAAAACGTGTAAAATTTTTCTTACGATTTTGACAATTAATTTCCCAAAGTTTGAGAATTAATAATCAACAAGTATATTAAGCCTCTGTTTGGGTTACTTTATTTCAAATTATAATGAAAAGAATTGTATTTTTTATTTTATTTTTATTTTTGAAGAATGAGTGGTTGGTTAAAAAGGAAGGAATTTTTTTTAAGTTTTACGTGTAATATTATTTTATTAAAAAATGTGTGATTGATAGAAAAGAGAAAAAAATGAATTTTAATTTATTGGGAGCCAAACAGGGTTAAGCAAGTCAATGAATAAAATTTAAAAGAATGACACATATTTTTCAACAATCATCCCCCTTTTGACTTTGTTTAATTTCAAAAACTACTCGATTTTTAATATTATGTGTGTGATCCCCTTAGTATGGTCAGTTGAAAAACAGTTATATACATCCCATCACCCAGCACTGACTTCCCTAACTAAAACACCATATTAAAGATGAAAGGAAAACATAGGTGACGAAAAAACACAAAGCAGCATGAGATCAATGAATTCACTCAACCAATCAAACACAGTTTTCAACTGTCAACAACTATCCTACATCACCATCAGTAAAACCTCATTCAACTTCCTACTTCCCCATTTTTTGAAATAAAGGCACAAACATAGAATGTGGGGAAGGAACACAACTAACCCATAGTTTTTTTTTTTTTTTAACGAGGTGTCCCAGCTTGCGTCGGACTATATATCCTCGTCCCTGAACCTCTGACCCCTCAGCTGCTTAGGGATATAAATCGCAGGATGTGCCCTTGTTGGTTCCCACATGGCTTTTACTCCTTCTCCAAAGGAAGCTTCCTCCATGGTGATTAATCCACCAATAATTCCTTCTTTATTGGATCAAAGGTTCCCACCAGGAATCGAACTCCCCACGCTTGGTTCCAGAGCCCCCCAATGTGATTGTTCCGCCAACTTGGATGTGCCATGGGGGGCCAACTAACCCATAGTTTATAGTATATAATATAGTCATCCATAAGCCCCTCGAGTCATAGCCCAGTGGTGCAAAAGTTAAGAGTGAGGTTATCTCACGTCTTGCTGGCAGTCACAATGTGAGGGGTTCGATTCTTGAGACATGAAATTGGACTCCCAGGCAGCTCTTCTTTCTTGGCCTGTTGGAGCACATACCAAACTCTGCATAAATGGTTTGTTAACCAGTTGGCAAATTCATTAACACTCATGGTGGCGATCTCATTGGAGTATCTGTATATAGGCATTGAAGGTACACCAATGTTTGTCCGAAAGCGACGAATCAACTTGGATATGGCAGATGGTACTGCTTGTCCCTCATATACAATTTTATCAAATATCATTTTAACTAAGTTTAAACCCACTTTGAAGCCTAATTTATACAAGACCATTGCCCTTTTATGCGACAGATCTGACTGCTGTGTTAAAAGGGTCAATATTGCAAATCAAAATTTTATAAAGGACTTTATACTTCGACAGAAGTTTAGAGGCATGTAGATTATCAACTTTTTCAGGCCAGTGCAAGTTAGTCATATCTATTACCACTGCATCGCTGGTCAATCCTTCGTTTACTGAATTCATCACTTTTTCCTAAGGCTGGACATGGTCCAATTCGGTTCGATTTACTTTAGAACTAAACTGAACCCGAAATTTTCAGCTATGTAATAGTGAAACTGTCAAGTCTAAATTTAGTTATGGAATCATTCAGGTTCGAATCCATTTGGTTCGGTTTGGTTCAGTTCCTCGGTTTCATATTATAATTAAATTTTTTAAGATTTACAAAGCTACAATAATTCAACTAGTTATATATTCAATCTTAACTTTTACAAAATAATGTAATCCAATATTATGTATTTTTTGCGTCTTTCTTTATTGAATTCTTTATAGATTTGATTGTTAAAATCAAAGAAAGAGTAAGATAGCGAGCTCACAATAAATAAAAGAGATGCAGTCGGACTTCAATTGAATTTCTCCACAGCGATAGAAATGACTCTAAAAACAATAGATTTAGGTAAAATTTAGGTCAATTTGATTAAGTTGAGTTTGGACTGAAAATTAGAAATAGGAAAATAATATTTTTAGGTTTGAGCTAAATTGATTAATTAGCAAATTTATTTAAAAAATGAATAAAATAATTTGCCTATTTAAAATAAATAAATTAAAAAATTAGAAAGATTTGGTTCTTATTTGGTTCTTGATCTAACCGAAATTGTTAGTTCTCAATTTGGATACATGTTCTGGTATTTAACTTAAGAACAACCGCTTGGTTCGTTTAGGTCGAGTTAGGTCTAGTTCGGTCGGGGTGTTTTGTCTGGCCCTAGTTTTTCCATCCCCAACCAGTTCTTCATAATAGTTGGACTGAACGTAACCAATCTATCCCTAATGTAGACATGCCATCTAAATGGGTCACCAGACTTTCCAACGTTCTAATTTCTTCAACACAATCTCATTGAGCTTTCTACTAAATGTTAACAATTTCTCCAATTTGTGGAAACCAACAATCTCATCAAGTCCAATCCTCACAAACTCTTCAATCATAACTTTAAATTCCTAAATATATTTTATGGTAGGCAATAAAAGAGACAGTGAATTTCATTTTGTTTAGACAAAAAGCAGTGATTATTGGGGTTAACTAAATGACGTCATCTAGAAAATGTTTTAAACGTGAATGATGTAGTGTCTGAACTTAAAGTTGCTAGAACTTTGCTATCATGGGTAATTATTTATTGGACCATTTATCTTTGATTTTATCTGATTGGGCTTGTATTAGTGAGCTAGCCCAAGCCTGATTGTTATTTTACTCTATATAGGGTTGTATGGTTATGTTTTGGGGAGGGGGGGATTGAACGTTGAATTGATCGTGGCTGCTGCCCGTTTTCTCCCCTCTTCTTTTGTGTTCTGTATTTCTCCCCTCTATGGTAAGCTTCTTCTCCTACTTACTCTTCTTCTCGGTTCTTCCTCTCCTCTTCTTCTACTCTCAATCTTCTCTCTAATTCTCTATCTCTTTTTCCTCAGCTAAACCATTTTTTTTCTTTTGTAATTGTTACTTTACTTGTAATACATTGCATTGTAATTCAGTTTAAGGGAATGAATGTGTTAATTTTGGTTGGCGATTAATTGGTTACTGTTAGTAATTCAGTTTATGCTCCCCAATTTGGGTGATTGATTTTATATTCAAAATCTTGTGTTTTTATTGTTAGTTATTTCAAGTTGTGTTCTTTAATTTGGATAATTAAAATATCTTGAGTTTATAGATGGTGGTTATTTGGTTGAGCTTGTTTGGAAATTAATTGGTTTTGGTTGAAGTTGGGCTCCAACCATAACATCTGTAAGCTACACCAGTCGGGGTAGGAGGTCTGAACTGACTGTCTGGTGCTTGGATCTCAGACTTACCCACTTTTTGCTTTCTTTTTTCTTCCCGTGTACCCCGTTTTGGTGGAGGGGTTGACTCAGAAGATTCGTTGGAGTTATCACCTAAGATTTTAATCTGAGAAACGAAATGTTGAGGTACTGGTTCCTTAGTTGCTTTTTAAACTTCCTCAACAGGGTTAGAACTAACTCTTTCTTCATCAGGTTGTTCTGTTTGTTCTTTGACCCATTATCTTCAAAATCTTCATCTTGGTTTTCATCCACTCTTACCTTTCTACTAGGGTAAGGAACTAGTTTGTTTGGATGGGCAGTGGGGGGTGAGCAATAGTGGGTGACGTAGGTGTTGGATAAATTTAATCGGGTTGGAGTAGTAATCATGAAGCACGAACTGATCAAGACAATCACGAACTTGGATCAACGAATGGCTTGAACACAATAAATGATATTTACCTATTCTCCTAATAATTTGAGATGCTTCGAAGGTTGATGGCAAATGATTTGTAGGATTTTAACAAGTCTTGACAAGGATTAATCACCAAAGCACAAGTGAAAATCCTTGAAAACTTGAAGAATACAATGGGTGAATATTGAATATGAATTTAAAAGACTTTGATCTTTGGTTTTGGAAGTAATATGGAATCTTGATGTTTTGTAATGTTTTGCCTCCAACATGGATTCACTATTTATATGTATAAACCATCTGTATGAAATGATGCCAAAATATGAGTCAAAAGTCACTAAGTTTGAATTCACAACGGCTAAAAACTGCCAGCAAATGGTCGGATTTATGTACCATGCGACCACATGGCAGTTAAACTCAAATCAGGCCTCTAAGTTTCGATAGGTCCTTGTACGACCGCAAGGTTATATGCCTGTGCGATCTTACAGGCCACACTCGGGGCTACCAATTCCAATTTCATTCCAACTTCTGCTTCCACACATTGATTTATTGATGTTGAACAACAATTCTCAAGAATCCCACACTTGTTCAATATTCAATAAAATCTCACATTCAATGAATACGATACTCATGCCTAAGGATTAGATATCTTTCGATTTGAATCTAATCATAGTGTAATTCTAACAAAGTAAAGTCGAAACCAAAGGTGGCCGTAGCTTTGAACCAGTTATTACATGTGATAATACCAATAAGAAAACATACACGAATACCACGTGTTCTCAAGTTTCCCAGTTTCTTTTAGCCCTTTTATGGCCTTGCGCTTATCCTTTTCAATAAACTTTTAAGAGAGAAACTTTAACTCTCTATTGAGGCGGCACCACCTCGAAGTTTGTTTAGGTAAAGTTCTTCCAACATCTTTGTTACTTTTTTAGAAATGCTTGTGTTTTAGCACTAAACTTTATTAAGAGTTCAAGGCTCAACCAGCATTGTTTACTTAGGATAGGATTATTGTGGATTTGTATAATGCTACAACTATCTACTTATCAAATGACTTATTGTTATCCTTTGAACTCGTGGATTACCTTTCGAGAAATGACAGGTAGGGTTGCCGTCATTGGTGGATCTTTTTAGTTTAGGAGTTTCAATCCCATTCTACTCGAAGTAGATGCCACTAAATAGAAATTTAGTGGTTTAGTTAAAGAATCCATTAGATTCTTAATAGACTTGACATAATTTAGGGAAATTATTCCATCTTTGATTAATTTCTTTATGTAGTCATGTCTTAGACCCATATGTCTAGACTTTCCATTGTATACTTCATTTTATGCCTTGACTAACGTGGCTTGATTATCACACATGATAGGTATTGAAGAAATGTCCTTTGATCCCAAAGATATCTCATAAAAGAGATCCTTAAGCCACTCAACCTCTTTCCGGTATTTGATAGGGTTACAAATTCAGATTCCATGGCCGAGTGTGTTATACATGTTTGTTTCTTTGATTTCCAAGAAATAGCACCTCCTCCAAGAGTGAAGACCCAACTGGAAGTGGATTTACTCTCACCAGTGGTAGATATCCAACTAGCGTCGGTAAATCTTTCCAATACCGTCGGGAATTTAGTATATTGCAGGCCCAAGTTTTTAATTTGCTTTAAGTATCCAAGAACTCTTTCAATAGCCTTCCAATGATCATTACTCGGATTGTTAGTAAATCTGCTAAGTTTACTTATAGCATAGACTATGTTCGGTCTTGTGCATTGAACTGCATACATAAGACTTCCTATAACACTAGGATATTCCAATTGAGCAATCGCCCTTCCATCATTCTTTACAAGTTTTAAACTTGGATCAGTTAGGGTACTACATTCATTTGTGTTCAAATGTTTCAAATTATTTATCACATTCTCGATGTAACGTGATTGATTTAGATGGTAATCCCCACTAGTCTTTGTAACTTTGATACCTAAAATGGTATCCACCAGTCCAAGATCCTTCATCTTGAATGTGTCAGATAGAAACATCTTTGATTCTTTTATACCGTCCATGTGATAACTCACAATCAACATGTCGTCAACATATAAGCATATAAATATCACATAATTATTACAAACCTTAGAGTATAAACATTTATCTACGCTATTATGTTTAAACCCGAATGGTATTATGGCTAAGTCAAATTTTTCATGTCATTTCTTAGTTACCTGTTTCAGACCATATAAAGATTTTACCAACTTGCACACCTTATGTTCATTTTCAGGTAGGGCAAACCTTCGGGTTGTTCAATATAGACCTCTTCATCGAGATCTCCATTTAAAAATGTCGTCTTGACATTTATTTGATGAACATGCAAGTCATATATTGAAGCTAAAGAGAATAATATCCTTATCGATGTTGTTCTAACTACCGGTGCATAAGAATCAAAATAGTCAATTCCTTCCTTTTGTTGATATCATTTGGCTATCTATCTAGCCTTGAAAGTATTTAGGGACCCATCAACATTATATTTTCTCCTATATACCTATTTGTATCCCATAAGTTTGGATCCTGGTGGTAAATCGAGAAGTTCCCAAGTATTGTTGGATATTATCGAATCCATTTCGTTCTTAATTGCATTCTTCCAAAAGACGTTGTCACGTGAAGCCATAGCTTCTTTATAAGTTTTAAGGTCGATTTCCACTTGTAGAACAAAAGGAATTGTTCTCACAACATTCAACTCGTTTCTCTCTACTAAGTAAGAGGAGATAAGTTGAGAATCGATTTCATTCGGTTCTAAAGACTTCTCAACCTGACTTCTTTTGCTTCTTCTTGGTTCACTAAATTTATCAACATCTTTAGAAGATATTTCATCATATGTTCCACTGGAGCGAGGGATATTTTCAAGATTTTTCCTCAATTCATTATCTAAATATAAGAATTCTCAAAGAACTCCAAATCGTTGGATTCGATAACACATTGGACTCCAAATTCAGCAATCTATAAGATTTGCTATTGTTTCCATATCCAACAAAGGCACATTTAATGCCTCTTGGACCCAATTTGATCCTATTAAGATTTGTGCTCTTACAATAAGCAAGACGTCCCCACATTTTGAAGTATCCAATGTTCAATTTTCTTCCTTTCCACAATTCATAAGGAAAACCTTAGTATATTTTGAAGGAATTCTATTAAGTATTCTACATGCACTTAATAAGGCTTCACCCTACAAGTTAAATGGCAACTTAGCATAAATAAGCATGGCATTAATCATTTCAACTAAGGTTCTATTTTTTCTTTCAACCCAGACGTTTTGTTCGGGTGTCCTAGATGCAGAATATTGATGAATAATTCCATGTTATTCACAAAATAAGTTAAAATTGCTGGAAAAGTATTCACCACCTCTATCACTCCTTAAAATTTTAATTTTTCATTCCTAAATAATTTTCAACTTCATTCTTGTATGCCTTAAATATGTCAAACGCCTCACTTTTATGTTTTATCAAATAAACATATGTATATCTAGAAAAGTCATCTATAAAAGTTATGAAATATTTATTTCCACATCTAGTTAACATGCCATTTAATTCATATATATCCATATGAATTAATTCCAAGATACTAGAGGTCCTTTGAACACTTTAATATAGCTTTTTAATCATTTTAGATTATACACATATTTTACATTTGTGTTCATTATTTTCATCATATGAAATCAAATTACATTTTTTCATATGTTTCATAATACTTTTACCAATATGTCCTAATCAACATGCCATAATGAAAATAAATCAACAGCATAAGCAAAATTAGTTTTATTTATTTCATTGTCAATGGTACATAGTTTGATCATTCCTTCACAAGAATAGCCTTTTCCAACAAATTTTGCGTTAAGGGATAATATAAGTTTACCGGACTCATAAACACATATGATGCCCGATTTTCCCAAGAGATTATCACTACTTGGGTTCCTATTCATAACTGGAACATATAGTACATTAGTTAGAGTAACAGTTTTTGCAGAGGTGAAGATAATGTCTACACTTCCTTTTCCAAACACCTTGGACCGCATCTCATTACCCATTTGAATCTCTTATTCTCCATCCACTTTTGGATAAATTTTGAACAAAGATTTATCATATGACACATGTATCGTAGAACAAGTATCATACCACCACAGGGGAACCTTTCCT
Source organism: Olea europaea var. sylvestris (assembly GCF_002742605.1). Classification (NCBI taxonomy): domain Eukaryota; kingdom Viridiplantae; phylum Streptophyta; class Magnoliopsida; order Lamiales; family Oleaceae; genus Olea; species Olea europaea. The sequence continues at coordinate 26,649 of NW_019260152.1, forward strand.
TTGATTGCATTCACTTCATTTAAGGTGGCCACAATTTTGTCATCTTGAATGGAATTCACTTTCGACTCGAAATTGTTTTGTTTTTGGTGCCTACAATCATTGCATAGTGACCAAATCTCCCACACATAAAACAACCTCCTTTTATCTTCTTCTTGGACTTGTTGAAATTCCTAGAAAGCTTCCTTTTGTTGGATTTTGCTGACGGTTCTATTTTCTCCACAACATTTGGTTTAGAAAAGCCCTCATTTAAAATTTCAGTTTTATCACGTATTCTCGACTCCTCTTCGATTCGAAGATGCTTTTGCAATTGTTCCAAAGAATAATCTTCGCAACTATGCATAATCTTCAACCGGTATCCTTTCCAAGTTTCAGGAAGTTTGGCAATAATAACCCCCACTTGAAAGATCTCCAGTATATCAATTTTCACCGCCTTTAATTTATTGACAATAATTTGCATTTCATGTATTTGGGATAAAAGGGGAATATTGTCCAACAACTTAAAATCAAAATATTTCGAAATATAAAATTTCTTGGTACCTTCTTCCTTCGCTTTATATTTGTTTTCCAATGCTTCCCAAATTTCTTTGTTCGATATTGTGTTTATATATAAATCGTACAAACAATCAGAAAGTGCGTTGAGAATCTGGCCACGAGAAATTAGTTCATCTTCTTGGCACTTCTGTCTTTCATTCCTAACAGCTTCCACCTCTCCATTCATTAGTTCCGATAGTGGCGCAATATCCGAATCTAGGATGTAGAAGATCTTCAATGCAGCGAGAAGAAACTTCAATTTGTCTTTCCATCGAGTGTAGTTCGTTCCATCAAACCGATCCAACTGCACCCAAGTCTTGATTCATGAGTTTGATTGTCGCTATCATTGTCTCTCTTTCCATCGCAGAAATATCATTTGAGATTGTTGGATAAATTTCATTGGGTTGGAGTAGAAATCACGAAATATGAACCCACAACACCAAGATCAAGACAATCACGAACTTGTATCAACGAATGGCTTGAACATGATATCGTTGTCCTCAAACGATATTTGCCCCTTCTCCTAATACTTTAAGATGCTTTGAAGGTTGATGGCAAATGGTTTGTAGAATTTTAACAAGCCTTGACAAGGATTAATCACTAAAGCACCAGTGAAAATCCTTGAAAACTTAAAGAATACAAAGGATGAATATTGAATATGTATTTAAAAGACTTTGATCTTTGGTTTTGGAAGTAATATGGAATCTTGATGTTTTTGATATGTTTTGCCTTCAACATAGATCCACTATTTATAGACATAAACCATCTGTACAAAATGGTGCCAAAATATGAGTCAAAAGTCACCAAGTTTGAATTCACAACTGCTAAAAACTGCCACCAAATGGTCGGATTTATATACCATGCAGTCGCATGGTTAAACTCAAACTGGGCCTCTAAGTTTCTGTAGGTCCTTGTGCAACTGAAAGGTTATATGCCTGTGCGGTCGCACAAGCCACACTCGGGGCTACCAATTCCAATTTCATTCCAACTTCCACTTCCACACATTGATTTACTGATGTTGAACAACAATTCTCAACAGTAGGATCCTCTAGAGATACATGTTCAAGAGTCTTTACTGGCGCTTCATAAGACAAATAGACCATAGACATGTTAAGCCCAGACTGTACAGCCTTTAAGGATTTTTGGGCAACACCAGTGTTGAGCTGATTTCACGAACTTTTGTGTAAATCCCCTCGAGCACCAGTAAAGGTGGCGCTGGTGGACAATTCTCCTTGCCCATTCCTTCCCTTGTTAGCCTTGGTCCTTGCTACTAATTTCTAAAAAATGGAGCTCGAAACAGGGAAAATGTAAATCAAATGCGAAGGAAGATTTAGAACAATGTAGTATAAGATGAAGAGAATTGGCCCCTAACTGTCAAAGTTTTAAAAAAGGGAAAATTTTAGTTTATAAAAATTGCACCGATGGTAACTGCACAATGAGGACGTGTGCAAGAGTAGTGGAAAAATTGCTTTTGAACAGTTATGCAATAACTGCTCACTACCTTAATTATTACCCTTTTTTCCACCTTAAATTCTAGGTTCAATGTTTTGCACATTCATTCTAATTAATGTAAATCTATCCTTTCAAATTTTACACGGGCTTTATTTTTAAAACTAGTGATCAATTTTCCCTTTTTACCAATGAATGTGTGATTTTACTACCCAATTTAGATTGTTGATCTGAAAATCTGCGAAAAAGCTCACACATTAATCACATTGAATAAGTGGAAGTCAAAAGTAGAATTAACATAATCTTCATACTTTTGACAAAGTTCATAATTCATCAATTTACATGATCAGTCCAAAATCTACAGAATAATCGAGAATCTTCCAATTAGATGTCTGTACATAATTAGATTTAATTAACTTTTCAGATTGTTATTGAGCGTGTGATAACAATCTAAATCAGTCAATTATAACACGTACCCTAACCAGGGTTGGTCCTGGACTGAGGTCACTGAGGCCTGCGCCTCAGGCCCAAAACTATAGGGCGCCTAATTTTTGCCCAATAAATTTTTTTTTTTTTAGAAGAAGGCCAACTGGCCCAAAGGGCCAAAACCAATTATCCAACAAGCCCATAATCAATTTACCTTTTAAATCTATTTACCCAACCCAATTTACATATCCACAATCCAATCCAATTCAATTAACCAAAAATTCCCAAAATCTGAAATACAATAAAAAATGGAAAAAAAATCGTATTTACCTATCAACTTAATAATATTTTATGATATACTACCATAAATATTTATATATCATATATAATATATATTACATAAAATGTCACTTTTAAGTGGCCCAATAATAATCCCATGGCCCAAGAGTTCTAATTGGTCCAAATAGTCTCCTCAATTTATTTATTTTTTAATAATTAAGCTAGATGTACATCCTTGTTGACAACAAGGATGGCATCCTCCCCTACGTAGAGGAAATATGTACAATGATATGATGGAAGGATTGAAAATTCAGAGTGTAGATCTTGCCATATGAAAGAGTATAAATGAAGGTGGATAATAAAGTATACATGTAACAAGATTGTTTTCTTTTTTTCTATTTTTTTTTTAAATTATTGACAGCTAACTCACACATTAGCCTACAAAGTTGAGCGACTATCATTACTTGTCATTATCAAATTTAATGCTCATATCAATAATGCTTCTTGTACAAAGGAAGCTTACAAAATGGGTTGACAAATACACGTGGGTGGCCGAGATAAAAAGCATTTGGACGACTGTGATTTTAAAGAGAGAGGTGGGAATTAATGGCGCCAAAAATCAGAAACTCTGCTGTAAATCTGTAATAATAGTCAACTTCTTCAACATACAGCTGTAGCAAAACTCCAAAAATATTCACAACAAAAATCCAACATTTTCTCGAATGACTTGTAGCAAAAATCCAATATTTTGAGGAACAATACATTAAAAATATAATTTGAGGAAAAAATATGTATAAAGTACAGAAGATGAAATATTTTTGAGTAATTTTTTCATGAAAGAAACTGTACACGTAGCCCACAAATTATAACTTTTACTAATAATTCAGAATTTAATAAAAAAACTATGGATTTTATTATTCCCCTAAATCACAAATAACTACCTCCAACGTGTTTCTTTTACCGGTAAATTTTTACTTGCTAATTTGACATAAATATGAAAACAGTTATGATAAATAATAATAATAAATTTATTTTAATTAAATAAGTCCAATAGCCCAATCTTAGACTATTAAGTATTCACGTGGCTTGTGTGTGGGGGTAGGTGGACAAAAAATTTTCAACCTTTTTTCACTCGGCCAATGGTCCCATTTAATTATTTCTTTGATATATATATCTAACAGTATTCACTTAACACATCAAAACAAAATTCATCTACCACATTTCCTATTGTGGGGTAAAAAATCAAAATGTTAAAACCAACCAAATCAAACAAATTTCACTTCATCTATTAGGGCATGTTTGATTGCATTTATTTTTCATGAAAAATATCAGTTTTGCACCTAAATTCCTACTTTGAGTGTTTGATTTCTATTTTTTTCATTGAAAATATTTTTCAACTTCTCAAAACATTTTGTTTTCTAGGCAATATTTTTCATGTCAATCAAACACACTCTCAATGTCACCAACAGTTTTCCATAATTTCAACAAAAATGATAAATAAAATAAGGATTGTTACTTAAATTCTTTAACCTTAGTAAGAATTTCAAAACCTATATTTCAAACATTCTGTCAAAATCAATTGCAACGTTAAAATCTCATGCCTTCCATCATGAATAATAACAAAGAAAAGCAAAAAGAGAGAAAACTGAATATAAAACCAGTACATTAAACAAAAAAATTAAAACTATAAAATTCCATACCCAATTGAAAAATGGAGAATAGAGATTGAATATTGGAGAAGAATGATTTACTTAGATTGAATAATAGAGATTAAAATTGGAGATTGATGGAAGGTTTATTTGAGTTGTGTATTCTAAACGTGAGAGAGAGAGAGAGAGAGAGAGAGAGAGAGAGTTAGGGTAAAACTAGAGAATTTTTGAACCAAAAAAAGGTGGGTCTGCCCATGCATCTGCCTATGGTACTATGTTCGCACTGAACAATGGCAATTCATGCTGCTGCTCCTCCGGTGAATGTTCATTGGACGAATTATGGGTAGTTTTACCTCAAAAATTTTTTGGGAGGAAAAGATTTAAGTTGTTATCATATTGGGCAAAAACAGTCCTCTTAAATTCAGAGCATGTTTGGCTAAGCTTAATAAGTTACATATTGATCAAAATTAAAAATTACAAGTTATTTTAGACTGTAAATTAAGAATCACATACATCAGAAAGTATCTTTTTCACTTAATTTTAAGCTTAGCCAAACATGCCAGAATGAAATAGCCTATGCCATGTTAAGTAGTACTTTTGTGGCTGCGTAAAAATTTGAGGATCCATAATCTAAACTTACATGATCATCAACATTAATCAGACCATGCATGTTGTAATACTCCGAAATTTTATGCTCGTTTAAATTTCTTTTAGGATAGCGATTTAACCTTCAATATTCTTTTGGCCATAAGAAAAAGGGGGCACCACCTTTGTAGTGGTTAATGCTAGAGGTAGTTAATGAATGCAGGCATGAAGTGCTAAATGTTGTATATGCATGAAGTGATCTTTAGTTAGTCGAAATATAAGTCAAATTTGGATTTGAATGAAGTAGATTATTTTGTTAGGACTTCAATTAACCAAATGATTAAATTATTTTGTTGGGATTTATTTTACAATCTACAATATTTGAATATGTAAGTTGGATACAAATTTAAATTTGGAATATGCTTTGCTAATAATGAAAGTTAGAGGGATTAGGTTATATTATTTGGAAAATAAGAGACTCCCTTTGTAAATCTAGAATTTGTGGCCACTTATTACCCTATAATCAACCCACTTGTCATGTATCATTACCATACACTTATGCAATAGACCAAACATGTGTAGAAGTAAGAAAAAAATGGGAGATAACAAAAGGTGAGGCGGTGGGGATTAAAAAAAAAAAAGATCAATCCATTATCCTTATATATATATATCTATATAAGGATAATGGATTGATCTTTTTTCCTTCACTTTGCAAAGCAATTATACACACAAATAGAGAGAAAAACCGACAAGAAGGAACGAAAGGAAAGGAAAAGAAAGTAAAGCCTAACACTTTCAATTCATATCTCAATCGAAGTTTCTTCAGGTTTTACGGTAAGATATTTTCTATGCTTAAGGGGTATTATTTTCATGGTAATATTTATGCTTAAGTTATGCATGAAAAGCCATAATATGCATATGGTGGACAAGTCCACAAAGTTAGATATCTATTTATGCCTTAGGACAAGTCCGAAGGGCACCGGCAAGCCGAAAGGTGCAAGTATGTGTTTGATTGCATTCTTTTGTGTAGTTTTATCATGATAAAATTCAAGCATGGTATTTTACTGAGTATTCCTTATACTCATAGTATTTTATACTAAATTTTCATATCCATGATCATTGGATTGATGGAAGTTAGTTGGCAAAAGCGATGATGGGTTAAGGACAAAGATGTTTTGCAGCGAAAGTTTCCTTTTGTATGTTTTGTTCGATGACTGCTTTCCATCTGTTTTTCTTATGGTGTTATATAAAAACATGTATATGACATGATGTAATATGGTATTAAAAGTAAAGTTTGTATTCATATCTTTCATGTTGTGTTAAGTGACATCTTTTAGAAAATTTCTCCTTGCAAGTGACAAAAGGCAGAAACATGACAGTTTTAGGGTCAACTTCAAAACAATGTTTCTAACTCTATAAACATCCATTCGAGACTCTAAAAATATTTCTGTGTTCGTCTTTGAGTTTTCTAAGTATGGCCATAGGAATCACTCAATTTGGATATTTATAGCCTGAGATATAAATTTCTAAACGTAGAGGGTCAATCTGGATTTCCTGTGCAATACTTCACTGTTTTTAGTAAAACGTCCATATCATATGATCTTGGAAAATTTTCATATTTTAATGTAGAAAACTACTTGAAATTATCTTTCTAATGCCATAAATTTCATGTAAAACGGAGTTGGGATGAATTTTATAAAAATTGTCAAACTTGCTGCCCCAACTAACCTTGATAGTATCGAGGACGTATATGTAAAGTATAATTTCATGTTGACATGCACTTTTACCGGCCATCAAATTTTATAAGAATTGTTTTACCAAATTGAAAATAAGTTTCTAACATGTAATACTTCTATTTAAGAGTATTTACATGTACCAAAAACTGAAGTTATTATGTTTAGTACGTGACCCTCGAAGCTTAAGATTGGGGTGTCACAGTGTGGTATCAGAGCAGTTATACTCTTCTATAGACTCTTTAAAAGAAAGTTACTGTCCTTCATCATCGAGCAAGCTAGCAACTGACTTCCAACCAACGATCAAGGTAAAAAAAAAATTTTTTTAATTTTATGAGTTTTCTTATGCAACGAACTGCTATATCTATGGCTGGATATAGGAATACTTTAAATTAAGTCATGGTTGAGATTATGAAGTCATAAACACTTATATCTAAATATTTATTAGAGCCTTGTAGAGTAACATAATCAATTTTTGTCCTAGTTATGGCACGAACGGTAAGAACCCCCATAAGGACAGAAGCTTGTGGTTTCGCGAAGAAGCAGGACATTTTATTGGCATTTTACTATAATTATCGTATGCATCCGCTCCATAGCCTCGAACAACATCTTGATCTGCTAGATTGTATTATTGAGATGTTATGGGAGATACACCATAGTTTAAGGGATAAGGTGAAGATACAGAGCCTTGGGCCTCAGTCATAAATGAGATTGTGCTATGGTCTGACGATGACCTTTCGTATGAGGACCTTACATATTTGCTTCGAGAAAGTTATGGAACTAGCCGTGATTTACAGTGAAACTTTAAGAAGACTATAATCTTATCCATGAATACCAGTTTACGAGCTACCAATTCTAGGCTAGATAAGGGACCGTTGGCTAAGTATTTTTCTAGAGCTCTAGATGAAAGTTTTCCCGTACCATTACCAGATAGTTCGGAGCAAAGCACGTTAGAAGAAGGCCAAGAAGAAGACCCAGAGGAAGACCCCAATGAGGATCCAGAAGAAATAGAAGATTAGACACCATCTTATCTAGATATCTTTGTTTTTGGAATAGGATAGGATGTAATATGTACCTCTGCTTTTGAATGTATGTACCATACCTCAACATGATTTCTGTTTGTGAAAAATAATAATGTATATATATGAAAGAAAGTTGCCTTGGCCTTTGGATTTTCTTTCTAAAATTAGTATTACGTTCTGAAGTAATTCTAATTGGATGAATATTTTTTTTTATTCAAAGGAGATGCCTCCAAAGCGCAACCACGACAATGTTAATGCTAGTTCTAGTGGGGACGAAGTTAATGTTGCAAACTTTGCACGAGAACTGCTTGCTGTAATGCGAGAGTTGGGACAGCAACAACAGGCACCACCTTTGACTGGGCAATGAACCCTAAATCAACAAATACCAGTTGATTATCAGGAACCCAACCAACTAACTATTCAACCTCAAATAGTACCTAACTCGAGGGATCGAACTGCAATGATAGAGCAGTTTCGTAAAATGAACCCTCCATCGTTCGAGGGGAGTATGGATCCGTTAGTAGTTGAGGATTGGTTACGAGAACTAGAACATATCTTTAAACTTATAAGATGCGAAGATGCTGAAAGGGTAACATTTTCAGTGTTTATGCTAAAAAAGGGGGCTAGCCATTGGTGGGACATGACTACCAGGTCATTAACACCTGCTGAAGAACAGGCTATAACTTGGGAGAGGTTTAAGGAATTTGTAGAAGAAAAATTCTTCCCGGCAACTGTGAGAGATCAAAAGGAGATGGAGTTCCTCAGACTCCAGCAGGGAACCATGACCCTCGTGGAATATGAACGCAAATTTGAGGAATTATCAATGTTTACTCCACATCTAGTGGATACTGAGGAAAAGCGTGCTAGAAGATTTGAACGTGGACTTCAACCTTATATTCGTGACATAGTGTCAGTTCTTGAGCTGGGCACATATCGAGAAGTCCTAAACGAGCCCAGACTATTTCTTATCAAAGAACTCAAAACGTTGGAAATTCTTACCAAGTTCAAAATTTCTCAGGTAAGAGGAAGTGGAACTTTGATAGACAGAATACCGGTAAAGGAAAAGGGAATAATGCACTAAAGAAAGGAAAGACGGATATAGCAGGAGTTAGTGGTGAAAAGCGTTGTCCTAAGTGCGATAGACCCCACAAAGGAGAATGTCTATTGGGAAAAAATGTTTGTTTCAAGTGTGGGAAATCAGGACATTTCGTTAAAGAATGTCCCCAGAATCAGACACAGAAGGCTGGAGATGATAAGAAAGGAAAAGCAAGAGTTTTCTCCTTATCTAGGCAAGAAGCAGAACGAGACCCTAATGTCCTCGCAGGTATCATCTCTGTTTCCAATGTTCCTGCATTTGTACTTATAGATTCTGGAGCTACACATTCGTTCATTTCTTCTTCTTTTGTTGCAAAGTCTAAAGTAGAATGTGAATTCCTTCCGTATACCTTAGAAATATCTCTCCCATCTGGAAAGATACTTGTCGCTAACCAAATAGCTAGAGATCTTAGGATGGAAATTGATGGTAGAGGTATAGCGGTAGATCTAATTCCATTAACGATAAAAGACTTTGATGTTATCCTTGGTATGGACTGGTTGTCTAAAAACTATGCAATTATTCATTGTACCGAGAGAATGGTGGTTTTTCAAAGACCGGGCGAGGAAGAGTTCCGTTTTGTGGGAACTGAGGTAAATACCTCGTCTCGTATAGTGTCAACAACCCAGGTTGAAAGGATGCCGAGAAAGGAATTAGGTCAAAGATTTCTAGTATCGATGACCGACATTAAACAAGAAAAGTTGTCAGTTGAGGATGTTCAAATAGTTCGACACTATAAAGATGTTTTTCCAGAAGACCTTTTAGGTATACCACCAGACAAGCAAGTAGAGTTTACCATCGATTTGGTACCAGAAGCAACACCTATTTCAAAGGCTCCATATCGTATGGCACCGTTGGAACTACAAGAGTTAAAGGTACAGTTGAAGGAGCTTTTTGATAAGGGTTTCATTAGACCAAGTGTATCACCTTGGGGTGCACCTGTGTTATTTGTGAAAAAGAAGGATGGAACAATGAGGCTGTGCATTGACTATCGAGAATTGAATCACCTCACTATCAAAAATAAATATCCACTTCCAAGAACAGAAGATTTGTTTGACCAGCTTAAGGGGGCTACAGTATTTTCAAAGATCGATCTAAGATCAGGATATCACCAATTAAAAATTAAGTCAGATGATATCCCTAAGACGGATTTTAGGATGCGTTATGGTCATTATGAATCTCTGGTGATGCCTTTTGGATTAACTAATGCCCCGGCAGTATTTATGGATCTAATGAACAGAGTATTCCATGAATACTTAGACCAATTTGTTATAGTTTTCATTGATGATATCTTAATCTATTCGAAGAATAATGAGGAACACGAGAAACATCTCATGATTGTCTTAGAAACTCTAAGAAAAGAGAAGCTTTATGCCAAATTCAAGAAATGTGAATTCTGGTTGGATAAAATAGATTTTCTGGGGCACGTAATCACAGCACGAGGAATTGAAGTAGATCCAACTAAAGTAGAAGCAGTAAATAATTGGATAAGACCAACCAATGTTAGAAAAATACGTAGTTTCTTGAGATTGACTGGTTACTACAGAAGATTTATCGAAGGATTTTCTAAAATAGCAGGACCATTGACCTAATTGACTCGAAAAGGGATAAAATTTCAATGGTCAGAGAAATGTGAACAAAGCTTCCAAGAGCTGAAATGAAGATTAGTCACAGCTCCAGTGTTAACAATACCTGACGGACCAGAAGGATTTGTTATATATAGCGATGCTTCGAAACAGGGCATAGGATGTGTTCTGATGCAGAAAGGAAAGGTGATAGCCTACGCTTCCAGACAATTGAAACAATATGAACAAAACTATCCAACCCATGATCTAGAATTGGCTGCAGTAGTTCATGCCCTCAAGATATGGCGTCATTACTTATATGGAAATAAGTGTGACATTTATACTGATCATAAGAGTTTGAAGTATTTTTTCACCCAAAAGGAATTAAATATGAGGCAAAGGAGATGGCTAGAGCTAGTAAAGGATTATGATTGCACTATCCTTTACCATCTTGGTAAAGCTAATGTAGTAGCAGATGCTCTCAGCAGAAAGGCAGGTGGACAATTAGCAGTACTAATCACTATGCAGGACCAGTTATTAAAGGATTTCAACAACTTACATCTAGAAGTAATTGTTCCACCAACCCAAACTATCACTAGAATAGCGGCTCTAACGATTCGACCAACACTTAGAGATCGAATAAGAGTAGTACAGGATGGTGACTCTTTCCTGCAAAAGATCAAATCCGAAGTTGGTACTAGCAAGCCAAAGGATTTTGAATTAGGTAGTGATAAAGCCTTACTTTTTAAGGGAAGGTTGTGTGTGCCTAAAGATGAGGGATTGAGGAAAGAAATTCTTGAAGAAGTACACTTAACTCCATATACTACCCATCCAGGAGGTACAAAAATGTATCGTGATCTAAGGAGTATGTTTTGGTGGAGAAATATGAAACGGTGCATAGGTCTTTTTGTCAGGAGGTTCATGACTTGTCAACAAGTGAAGGCTGAACATCAAAGGCCATCTGGATTGTTGGAACCATTAACAATTCCACAATGGAAATGGGAGCATATAATTATGGATTTTGTTATGGGTTTTCCAAAATCAGCTAGGGGAAATGATGCTATGTGGGTTATAGTGGACCGGTTAACAAAGTCAGCTCATTTTCTACCTGTAAGAATGAATTTTAGTATGGATCAATACGCGCGATTATACATCAAAGAGGTCATCCGTTTGCATGGTATCCCAGCCTCAATTGTATCGGATAGAGATCCAATATTTACCTCAAAATTTTGGAAAAGTTTGCAAGAAGCTATGGGAACCAAGTTAAACTTTAGCACAGCCTTTCATCCACAAACTGATAGACAATCGAAGAGGACTATACAGACCTTGGAGGATATGTTGCGTGCATGCGTCCTTGATTTAGGGGGCAGTTGGGAAAATTATGTACCACTGGTAGAGTTTGCTTACAATAATAGTTATCAAGCCACGATAAAGATGGCACCTTACGAAGCTCTTTATGGCAGAAGATGTGAAGCTCCCCTTTATTGGGATGAAGTAGGGGAACGAAGAGTTTTAGGACCTGAAATAATTGAAGAAACTAGTCGAGCGGTTGATAAAATAAGAGCTAGAATCAAGGTAGTCCAGGGCCGACAAAAAAGTTAAGTCGATAAAAGGAGAAAAGATTTGGCATTTAATGTTGGTGATAAAGTTTTCTTAAAAGTGGCACCGATGAAGAGAGTTCTTCGTTTTGGAAAGAAAGGAAAACTTCGACCAAGATTCATAGGTCCTTTTGAAATTTTACAGAAAGTTGGAAATACAGCCTATCGAATCGCTCTACCACCAGATCTGTCAGCAATTCATGATGTGTTCCACGTGTCAATGCTTCGACAATATGTGTCAGATCAAAGACATGTGGTTAGTTATCAACCATTGGATATCAAACAAAATATCACATATGAGGAAAAACCAGTAGCAATATTGGACCGCAGAATCCAACAATTAAGGACAAAAGAAATTCCGTTAGTGAGAGTTCAATGGAGGAATCGTAATGTCGAAGAATCAACTTGGGAAAGAGAAGAGGAAATCAAGACCAAGTATCCAGAACTTTTCAACTAAGTTAAAGGTAATTTCGAGGACGAAATTTTTTTTAAGGGAGGAGAGATGTAATACTCCAAATTTTATGCTCGTTTAAATTTCTTTTAGGATTGCGATTTAACCTTCAATATTCTTTTGGCCATAAGAAAAAGGGGGCCCACCTTTGTAGTGGTTAATGCTAAAGGTAGTTAATGAATGCAGGCATGAAGTGCTAAATGTTGTATATGCATGAAGTGATCTTTAGTTAGTCGAAATATAAGTCAAATTTGGATTTAAATGAAGTAGATTATTTTGTTAGGACTTCAATTGACCAAATGATTAAATTATTTTGTTGGGATTTATTTTACAATCTACAATATTTGAATATGTAAGTTGGATACAAATTTAAATTTGGGATATGCTTTGCTAATAATGAAAGTTAGAGCGATTAGGTTATATTATTTGGAAAATGAGAGACTCCCTTTGTAAATCTAGAATTTGTGGCCATTTATTACCCTATAATCAACCCACTTGTCATGTATCATTACCATACACTTATGCAATAGACCAAACATGTGTAGAAGTAAGAAAAAAAATGGGAGATAACAAAAGGTGAGGCGGTGGGGATTAAAAAAAAAAAGATCAATCCATTATCCTTATATATATATATATATATATATATATCCATTGCCATAGAAAAAGATTTCCTTCACTTTGCAATACACTTATACACACAAATAGAGAGAAAAACCGACAAGAAGGAAGGAAAGGAAAAGGAAGTAAAGCCTAGCACTTTCAATTCATATCTCAATCGAAGTTTCTTCAAGTTTTACGGTAAGATATTTTCTATGCTTAAGGGGTATTATTTTCATGGTAATATTTATGCTTAAGTTATGCATGAAAAATCATAATATGCATATGGTGGACAAGTCCACAAAGTTAGCTATCTATTTATGCCTTAGGACAAGTCCGAAGGGCACCGGCAGGCCGGAAGGTGCAAGTATGTGTTTGATTGCATTCTTTTGTGTAGTATTATCATGATAAAATTCAAGCATGGTATCTTACTGAGTATTCCTTATACTCATAGTATTTTATACTAAATTTTCAGATCCATGATCGTTGGATTGATGGAAGTTAGTTGGCAAAAGCGATGATGGGTTAAGGACAAAGATGTTTTGCATCGAAAGTTTCCTTTTGTATGTTTTGTTCGATGACTGCTTTCCATCTGTTTTTCTTATGGTATTGTATAAAAACATGTATATGACATGATATAATATGGTATTAAAAGTAAAGTTTGTAATCATATCTTTCATGTTGTGTTAAGTGACATCTTTTAGAAAATTTCTCCTTGCAAGTGACAAAAGGCAGAAACGGGATAGTTTTGGGGTCAACTTCAAAATGATGTTTCTAACTCTATAAACATCAATTCGAGACTCTAAAAATATTTCTGTGTTCCTCTTTGAGTTTTCTAAGTATGGCCATAGGAATCACTCAATTTGGATATTTATAGCCTGAGATATAAAATTCTAAACGTCGAGGGGTCAATCTGGATTTCCTGTGCAATACTTCACTGTTTTTAGTAAAACGTCCATATCATATGATCTTGGAAAATTTTCATATTTTAATCTAGAAAACTACTTGAAATTATCTTTCTAATGCCATAGATTTCATGTAAAACAGAGCTGGGATGAATTTTATAAAAATTGTCAAACTTGCTGCCCCAACTAACCTTGATAGTGCCGAGGACGTATATGTAAAGTATAATTTCATGTTGACATGCACTTTTACCGGCCCTCAAATTTTATAAGAATTGTTTTACCAAATTGAAAATAAGTTTTTAACATGTAATACTTCTATTTAAGAGTATTTACATGTACCAAAGACTGAAGTTATTATGTTTAGTACGTGACCCTCGAAGCTTAAGATCGGGGTGTCACATATGTCATACCAACTTCAATAATATTCATGTGAGGAACCATTATCGTTGCAGCACCTCGTCTGCAGTTGTTCCTCAAGAGTGCATAACAGTAATTTATCATCACCCTCTTAAGAAACCATGAGTTTTTCTTGGCCCTCACATCGCCATAATTGAAAAGGTAAGTAAATCCTGCGGTAGTAGCATTTCGAAGAGCAGAGAGTTCATACTCGAGACTTGGATCTTCGTCTTCTGACATGACACTAGGTGGCCAGGCAAACATTCCTGCTTTATCCGATACTTGATCGTGCATCAGTTCCCCAGTTAAGTCACGAGTCCGAACAACACGATCTCTAGATCTTGCAGAAATGTGGTCAAACTCTAATTCGTTCTGATTACTCCCTAGAGCAAGCTCCAAACCTCTTAACTTAAAAAAATTTCAAGGCTTTCCACGAAAAGTTGTTCAAATGCATTATGATCTCCTTTCCTAACATCTTTGTACGCATATCGAGCAATGTAACGAAATATATGGTAGTCTTTAGGGCAGACCCTTCGAAACAGAAATCGTTTTTCTTGAGTGACGAATGGTATTGGAACATGTTCGATACAAATAAAGACTACAGTAGAGTGAATAGCGGGAAGATCCAATAGACACTGCCCAAAAATGGGCGGTATGCCTTGGACAACCTCATTGTACAGCAATCCAATCCCTGGGAGTCGCACTATTCCAAGAGACACTCCAAGCTCAAGCATGAATTCCATCCAGATCGTTCCACATAGCTCATTGCGGAACTTCAACACACTTCCATAGTTCCACACATACATTACACACAGGAAAAAAGAAGCAAAAGCCAATGGTAGCCAACCTCCCTCTGTGATCTTGGATAAAACGGCAGACAGGTAAATTAGCTCTATTGTTCCAAACACGAGTGGAAAGTAGATAGCAAAAAATAAGTTAGTTTGCCATATCAAGAGCATGACGAGTGTCATCAGGGTCGTGCTGACAATCATTACACCAAACTCGACTATGCTTGCAAAGATAAGATAACTTCCGTCATTACTTGTGTAATTTACAAGCGCAAATCAAAGAATCTTCGATTCATTGCCGCATCTTTGAGAAAGAACTTTGGACTCCAAGTAGGTGACATGTTCAAAGATCATCTAAAATTTGATACGACAAGTTCAGAAGTTGGTTCTTCCAGAAAATCAAATGGGTAGGGGCATTTACTAGAAAGAAAAAACCTAGGTTGGCATAAGGGAATACTAATCATATGCATTGGACATATCTGTGGTACTACTAAAGGCCGTAACCACGATAATGCACATGATCATCAAAAACCAATTGATGATAGAAAGGTAAATTTGACTCATCCGTCTTTTTGAAGAGTGAACTATTTTCAGCCTCGGGAAGTACCCGAGCGCCATAGCTTGCTTGACGCACGAAAATGAAGTAGATATCAAGGCCTGACTAGCAATAACAGCAGCAATTGTGGCTATCACAAACGCTGGCCAGAAAAGATGAACTGTAGCATTCACAAACACATATCAGAAGTATCCATCACATGTAAAAGGATAATTTCCATTTTGATAACATAAAAAAGGCAACATGCTATGGATTAAGCCTAATCCCTATTTTCAAGAGCAGTAATAGATAGAAAAGCAATTAGAAAACAAGTAAAGGACATACAAATCGATAGTGGTTCACCCTACATTTTCAATATAATGAAGAAGAAGAGTACAAAGTTTTCTCATGCCACTCAGTCTAAATCTTACACAAATTTATCCCACTGATAAGTCATTTATATAAGCATATCAGTGATGCCTAACACATGTATGAGCGCCCCAACAATAAATATAAAATGAACAACTATCAATTTAACAATATGAGTAGGTTCCTACTCCGAGGAGTTCAAGAGTGAAAGTAATAAGAAGTTTTGGAAATCATCACCTAGAACAGAATCGTGAAATATTTTATCAGCTGAATCAAGATGTTTTGTGAGATAAGCAGCTTGTCCTATGCTAGCTAAGAGAAGGTTGCGAAAAACCACAATAGTTTTGGCAATCTATGCCGATTATCAAATAAGTCTATCACTGTATTAAGAACATGTGAAGATAACCTTAAAAATAAAGAACATAAAAACAAGGGGATAAACAAACCTATATTGATGGCACATATAAATGACCTAAGTCAGCAAACATTACTTCTGCACTCGCAACTGTGATTCATATAATATCTCAACCAGCAAAAGTAAAACAATAAATATACATCTGACTGTACATCACTATATATGCACATGCGCGAATACATAGTAACATTTTTATTTATTTGGAATTAGAACGAAAAAGAAAATGTCCTAATCCATATTCCATTGAAATCAAAAATGAAAGGAGCCTACTTAGAAAAAGCAAAAACGCCATCTCACGCAGGGAACAAATGGAAAATGAACATTGCACATCCAACTTACCTCTGATGCATAACACGCAACCACCAAGCACCGACCATCCCTGGATGCTATTCTCCTTGAAGAACAAATAGATGTAAACGGGGTTAATTTTGAAGAACATTAAATTTTGGACGATTTTTAAACTTGTCACCTACTTGGAGTCCAAAGTTCTTTCTCGAAAACACGGCAATGAATCGAAGTGAAAACTAGATTTTGGACAGTCCCCTACCCACTTCTACCTGGTGTTTTATTGGGTATGAAGAAACTGGAAGAGTTGTACTTTGGAGAATACTTCGAAACAAGAGACGAAGAAAATGGATACATTATTAAAGAGATAAATTCACTGACTGCTCTTAACACCTTCTAAATTTCCACAGATGATACACAATTTTTTATGCAAATATTACAAGAATTGTGTGTTGAGAACTTGAAAAGATATGAAATCGCCATAGTCGAAGAAAGGGACTTAGTACTGGAGATTATCATGTCACATGGAGGCGTGCTTCAGCCAATGATGCTGTAATTACAAGACAGTTTTTCGAGGTAGAAAGAAATAAAGCCATACGCTGGAATGCTGAACATGGAATGTTAAGTATGAGGCATTTATTGACATAGGAGTCATTTTTTGTAGTATATTGAAGGGAAAACTAGAATGGAAGAAGAAGGGATTGAAGAGAGTAATGTGAGATTTTAAGGAGGTGGCGGCGGAGGTAATGGTGGAGAAACTAGGTCGATAGATGGAAATGAATTAGATTTAGAGCCACCACCATGGTCTGATGGGTAATGTGGAGATTAGTGAAGGGAAAAGAAGAAAAATGAAAGAGGCACATCATAAAAAGTTTGAATTTCTTACCTTAATGAATTGTCTCATGGTGTTTCAAGATTTCTAGTGATTTGAATATTATTGTTCTTAGAGTAATTGAATTGATCTTTATTGGTATATTATTTGTATTGTAACCATATCTAGCGCACTGGAATGGAAAATATTAAAATGTACAATGACGAATTTTCTAGAATTACAAATTATTGCGAAGTGAAAGTTCTTCCTTAATTTGTAATTCTCAATTTTCAATCAACCCACCATCCTTTAGGAGCCAAGCTTCATCTCCACTCAATAATTCTCAAAGTACAGTTCAATGAAAAAAAAATCAGCAAATTTCAATGGTAAATAATGCTGAGGCAAGTGTCTTGCTTTCGATTAACAATTAGCTAGATTATGCACCTTTCAGTATTTTTTTCTGTTTTCCTTATTGTGATTATCTTCAACAAATCAGGATATTTCTCTTCAGAGAACTCTTGCTTTGGCATTTCAGACACTTGGTGTAGTGTACGGTGATATAGGCACAAGCCCTTTATACGTCTTCTTTGATGTATTCAGTAAGGTACCCATAACGTTAGAGGTCGATGACTTGGGACCTTTATCGCTTGTAATGTACACAATTGCTCTCATTCCTTTAACAAAATATGTTTTTATGGTACTCAAGGCGAATGATAATGGGGAAGGTAATAACTTTTTGCTTAAAAATATGGTTTGGTAAATTCTATACTAACGACTTCCATTGTTCGATTTGCAGGAGGAACATTTGCATTATATTCACTGATTTGCAAGTATACAAATGTTAATCTTCTTCCGAATAGTCAATAGGCATATGAATATATATCAAGTTTCAAGCTTAAACTTCCGACTCCAGAACTTGAAAGAGTTTTGAGTATAAAAGATGCATTGAAACATAAGTCTTCTTTAAAAATCCTTCTCTTGCTTTTGGTTCTTAGGGGGACATCTATGATTATAGGGGATGGTATTTTGACGCCGACTATTTCTCGTATATAGATATTTCGCTGATCCTAGAACCAACTAAGAAAAGTAACGATATAGCATAACAATATATTTTTGTTGTAGTAATCTTTGCTATGAGCGGTCTTCAGGGTCGGATACCAAGATTCGGCACAGGTAGGTAAATCGAGTTTCTACTTGTTGTTATCTAGCATAGGAGTATATGACGCAGGAATGTATCAATTTGACAAAGAACAAGAAAAGAAAGTGGAAAAGGGGATCAAGAAAAGAAATGAGGACAAGAGAAATATTTTATCCATATATTCAACAGGTACTTATTATAATGAGCAAGCCCTCTATATATAGAGCTACTAATCTAAAATTAAAAGAACTCCTACTATACAACTTTATCAAAGTATTAAATCTAATCTAAATAAAATATTTTGAATCAAACTCTATTTTTAAAATAAGATCTTAACTCTATCTTTATTCTTATGTTTATCACCATTAGTAGGATTCTATCAAGCTAAGTCATCTAAATGCCCAAGTTACGAGAAATGTGAAACAATCATTTCTTAAAGTTTGTCTTCCACACGTCTCACATATTAAAGGCCTAAAACATATTCAACGTTTATGAATGAGTTACTACTAAACTAACATTTGCTTGCTCTAATACCATCTCAAACTACCTATCTAAAAGTACATAAGTAGCTAAAGAGAGGTCTCATGTGTGATGTGTTTATTTAAATTGTGTCTTCAAGAATGCTGTTCAATCTAAATTGTTTTTTAACAGTATATTCTATTTGCATTTTCAAATAAGGCGTCCACCAGAATATATTATTGACTAGTCCAAGTAGTGAAATCGGATTAAACATTGGAGAACTTTCACTAATTGTTTGAACATAATATTCTTTTAATGTCCCATTTTAATACATGTTAAATTATATCACCTCCATTTTGATCTCTCCTTTTTTTTTCCAGATGCTATCGTTATAATCTCAATTGTTATTCTTGTGGGACTATTTAACATACAGAGGTTTGGGACCAGTAAAGTAGGCTTCACATTTGATCATGCCCTTGCTTTATGGTTCTTTAGTCTTGAATTTATTGGAATTTACAATCTTTTCAAGCATAATATAACTGTTATGAAGGCAACTAACCTTGTTTACATCTATCTGTTCTTCAAGAAGAATAGCATCAATGGATGGTTGGCGTTCAGTGGTTACGTGTTATGCATCAGAGGTAAGTTGGATTTGCAATGTTCATTTTCCATCTGTTATCTACATGAGACGACATTTCTTGCTTTTTCCAAGCAGGCTCTTTTCATTTTTTATTTGAATGGGATTTTGATTAGGACATTTTAATTTTCGTCCCAATTGTAAATAAACAAAAATGTTAGTATGTATTCACGCATGTGCATATATGTAGTGATGTGCAGATTGATGTACAGTCAGATGTAAATTTATTATTCTACTTTTCCTGGTTGAGATATTATATGAATTACAATTACGAGTGCAGAAATAATGTTTGCTGACCTAGGTCATTTGTCTGTGCCATCAATACAGGTTTGTTTATCCCATTAGTTTTGTGTTACTTATTTTTAAGGTTATTTTCACATGCTCTTAATACAGTGATAGACTTATTCGATAATTGCCATAGATTGCCTTCACTATTGTGGTTTTTCCCTGCCTTCTCTTAGCTAACATGGGACGAGCTGCTTATCTCACAAAACATCTTGATTCAGCTCATAAAATATTTTACGATTCTGTTCTAGGTAATGATTTTCAAAACTTCTTATTATTTTCACTCTTGAACTCCTCGGAGTAGGAACCTACTCATATCGTTAACTTGACAATGGGTCATTTTATATTTATTGTTGGGGCGCTCATACATTTGTTAAGCATCACTGATATACTTATATAAAGGGCTGATTAGGGGGACAACTTTGTGTAAGATTTAAATTGAGTGGTATGAGAAAACTCTGTACTCTTCTCCATTATATTGAAAACGTAGGGTGAACCACTATAGATTTGTATGTCATTTACTCATTTTCTAATTTCTTTTCTGTTTAATAGCTCTTAGAAATAGGGATTAGGCTTAATCCATAGCATGTAGCCTTTCTTATGTTATCAAAATGGAAATTGCCTTTTTACGTATGATGGATACTTTTGATATGTGTTAGTGAATGATACAGTTCATCTTTTTCTGCCCAGTGTTTGTGATAGCCACAATTGCTGTTGTCATCGATAGTTAGTCCTTGATATCTACTTCATTTTCGTGCGTCAAGAAGCGATGGTGCTCGAGTGCTTCCGAAGCTAAAAATAGTTCACACTTAAAGAAAACGGATGGGTCAAATTTACATTCCTGTCATCAATTGATTTTTGATGATCATGTGCATTATTGTGGTTGCAGCCTTTAGGAGTACCACAGATATAACCAATGCATACGGTTAGTATTTCCTTAAGCCAGTCTAGCCTTTTTCTAGTTGGTAAACGCCCCTACCCATATGATTGTCTATAAGAACCAACTTTTGAACTTGTCGTATCAAATTTTGAATGATCTTTGAACTTGTCACCTACTTGGAGTTCAAAGTTCTTTAGCAAAAATGTGGCAATGAATCGAAGATTCTTTGATTTACACTTGTAAATTACAAAAGTAATGATGAAAGTTACCTTGACTTTGGAAGCATAACCAAGGTTGGTGTAATGATTGTCAGCACAACCTTGGTGACACTCGTCATGTTCTTTATATGGCAAACTAACTTATTTTTGGCAATCTGCTTTCCACTCGTGTTTGGAACAATAGAGCTAATTTACTTGTCTACCATTTTATCCAAGATCACAGAGGGAGGCTGGCTACCACTGGCTTTTGCTTCTTTTTTCCTTTGTGTAATGTACGTGTGGAACTATGGAAGTGTGTTGAAGTAAGCCACGTGGAAAGATCTTGATGGAATTCGTGCTTGAGTTTGGTGCATCTCTTGGAACAGCACGAATCCTGGGGATTGGACTGTTGTACAATGAGCTTGTCCAAGGCATACCGCCCATTTTTAGGCAGTATCTATTGGATCTTCCCGCTATTCACTCTATTGTAGTATTTGTTTGTATCAAACACATCCTAGTACCATTCGTCCTTCGAGAAGAACGATTTCTGTTTCGAAGGGTCTGCACTAAAGACTACCATATATTTCGTTACATTGCTCGATATGAGTACAAAGATGTTAGGAAAGAAGATCATCATGCATTTGAACAACTTTTGGTGGAAAGCCTTGAAAATTTTTTTAAGTAAAGAGGCTTTGGAGCTGCTCTAGAGAGCAATCAGAACGAATTAGAGTTTTGACCACATTTCTGTAAGATCTAGAGATCGTGTTGTTCGGGCTCGTGACTCAATTGGGGAACTGATGCACGATCAAGTATCGGACGAAGGATGAACGTCTGCATTGTCATCTAGTGTCATGTCAGCAGACAAAGATCCAAGTATCGAGTATGAACTCTCTGCTCTTCGAGAAGCTACTGCCTCGAGATTTACTTACCTGCTCGGTCATGGCGGTGTAAGGGCAAAAAACCCTCATGGTTGCAGCGCCTCATCTGTAGTTGTTCCCTAATAATGCATAGAAGTAATTTATCGTCAACTTTTTGAGAAACCATGAGTTTTTCTTGGCCCTCACATCGTCATGACCAAGCAGATAAGTATATCCCGAGTCAGTAGCTTCTCAAAGAGCAAAGAGTTCATACTCGAGACTTGGATCTTCGTCTATTGATATGACACTAGGTGGCAATGCAGACGTTCTAGCTTCGTCCGATACTTGATCGTGCATCAGTTCCCTAGTTGAGTCACAAGCCCGAACAACACGATCTCTAGATTTTGCAGAAATGCGATCAAACTCTAATTCATTCTGATTACTCTCTACAGCAAGCTCCAGAGCCTTTTTACTTAAAAAATTTTCAAGGCTTTCCACCAAAAGTTGTTCAAATACATGATGATCTTCTTTCCTAACGTCTTTGTACTCATATCGAGCAATGCAACGAAATATATGGTAGTCTTTAGGGCAGACCCTTCGAAACAAAAATTGTTCTTCTTAAAGGACGAATGGTATTGGGACGTGTTTGATACAAACAAATACTACAATAGAGTGAATAGGGGGAAGATCCAATAGATACTACCCAAAAATGTGCAGTATGCCTTGGACAAGCTCATTGTATAGCAATCCAATCCCCGGGACTCACGCTGTTCCAAGAGATACACCAAGCTCAAGCATGAATTCCATCGAGATCTTTCCACGTGGCTTACTTCAACACACTTCCATAGTTCCACACGTACATTGCACACGAAAAAAAAAAAAAGCAAAAGCCAGTGATAGTCAACCTTCCTCTATGATCTTGGATAAAACGATCGATAAGTAAATTAGCTCTATTGCTCCAAACACGAGTGGAAAGCAGATAGTCAAAAATAAATTAGTTTGCCATATAAAGAGCATGACGATTGTCCCCAGGGTTGTGCTGACAATCATTAACCAACCTCGGTTATTCCTGCAAAAACAAGGTAACTTCGGTCATTACTTTTGTAATTTACAAGCGCAAATCAAAGAATCTTCGATTTATTGCCGCATCTTTGAGGAAGAACTTTGAACTCCAAGTAGATGACAAGTTCAAAGATCATCCAAAATTTGATACAAGTTCAAAAGTTGGTTCTTGCAAACAATCATATGGGTCGGGGCGTTTACCAGCTAGAAAAAGGTTAGACTAATTTAAGGAAATACTAGTCGTATACATTTGCTATATATGTGGTACTCCTAAAGGCTGCAACCACAATAATGCACATGATCATCAAAAACCAATTGATGACAGTAATGTAAATTTGACTCATCCGTCTTCTTGAAGTGTGAACTATTTTTAGCCTCGAGAAGCACCCGAGCGCCATAGCTTGCTTGACGCACGAAAATAAAGCATATATCAACGCCAAACTAGCGATGATAGTAGCAATTGTGGCTATCACAAACACTAGCCAGAAAAGATGAACTGTATCATTCACAAGCACATATAAGAAATATCCATCACACGTAAAAGGTAATTTCCATTTTGATAACATAAGAAAGACAACATGCTATGGATTAAGCTTAATCCCTATTTCCAAGAGCAATAATAAACAGAAAAGAAATTAGAAAACGAGTAAACGACACACAAATCTATTGTGGTTCACCCTATGTTTTCAATATGATGGAGGAGAGTACAGATTTTTCTCATGCCACTCAGTCTAAATCTTACACAAAGTTGTCCCCCTGATAAGTCCTTTATTTAAGCATACCAGTGATGCCTAACACATGTATGAGCGCCCCAACAATAAATATAAAATGACCCACTATCAAGTTAACGATATGAGTAGGTTCCTACTCCGAGGAGTTCAAGAGTGAAAATAATAAGAAGTTTTGAAAATCATCACCTAGAACAGAATTGTAAAATATTTTATCCGTTGAATCTAGATATTTTGTGAGATAAGCAGCTTGTCTCATGTTAGCTAAGAGAAAGCAGGGAAAAACCACAATAGTGAAGGCAATCTGTGGCAATTATCGAATAAGCCTATCTCTGTATTAAGAGCATGTGAAGATAACCTTAAAAATAAGGAACATAATATTAAGGGGATAAACAAACCTGTATTGATGGCACAGACAAATGACCTAGGTCAGCAAACATTACTTCTGCACTCACAATTGTATTTCATATAATATCACAAACAGTAAAAGTAGAACAATAAATATACATCTGACTGTACATCAATCTGCACATCACTACATATATGCACATGCGTGAATACATACTAACATTTTTATTTATTTGCAATTGGGACGAAAATGAAAATGTCCTAATCCATATTCCATTCAAACCAAAAATGAAAAGAGCTTGGTTGGAAAAAGCAAGAAACGCCGTCTCATGCAGATAACAAATGGAAAATGAACATTGCACATCCAACTTACCTGTGATGCATAATACGCAACCACTAAGCGCCAACCATCCCTTGATGCTATTCTTCTTGAAGAATAGATAGAAGTAAACAGAGTTAGTTGCCATCACAACAGTTACATTAGGCTTGAAAAGATTGTAAATTCCAATAAATTCAAGACTAAAGAACCATAAAGCAAGGGCAAGAGCAAATGTGAAGCCCACTTTACTCGTCCCAAACCCATGTATGCTAAATAGTCCCACAAGAATAACAATTGGAATTATAATGATAGCATCTGAAAAAAAAAATAAATAAATAAATAAATAAAGGAGAGATCAAAATTGAGGTAATATCATTTAACATATATTGCAATGGGACATTAAAATAATATTATATTCAAACAATTAGTGAAAGTCCTCCAATGTTTAATCCGGTTTCACTACTTGGACTAGTCAATAATATATTCTGGTGGATGCTTTATTTGAAAATGCAAATAGAATATATTGTTACAAAACAATTCAGATTGAACAGCTTTCTTGAAGACACAATTTAAATAAACACATCACACATGAGACCTCTCTCTAGCTACATATGTACTTTTAGATAGGTACTTTGACATGGTATTAGAGCAAGCAAATGTCAGTTTAGTAGTAACTCATTCATAAACGTTGAATAGGTTTTAGACCTTTAATATGTGAGACGTGTAGAAGACACACTTTAAGAAATGATTGTTTCATATTTCTCGTAACTTGGACATTTAGATAACTTAGCTTGAAAGAAGCCTACTAATGGTGATAAAGATAAGAATAAAGATAGAGTTAAGATATTATTTTAAAAGTAGAGTTTGATTTAAAATATTTTATTTAGATTAGATTTAATACTTTGATAAAGTTGTATAGTATGAGTTCTTTTAATTTTAGATTAGTTGCTCTATATATAGAGGGCTTATTAATTATAATAAGTACACATTGAATATATGAATAAAATATTTCTCTTGCCCTCATTTCTTCTCTTGATCCCCTTTTCCACTTTCTTTTATTGTTCTTTATCAAATTGATACATTCCTGCATCATATACTCCTATGCTAGTTAATAAGAAGTAGAAACTTGGTTTACCTACCTGTACCAGATCCTAGTATCCGACCCTGAAGACCGCTCACAACAAACATTACTACAGTAAAAATATATTGTTATGCAATATCGTTACTTTTCTTATTTAGTTCTAGGATAGGCAAAGGGTTTATATACCAGAAATAGTCAGCGTCAAAATACCGTCCCCTATAATCATAGATGTCCCCCTAAGAACCAAAAGTAAAAGAAGGGTTTTCAAAGAAGACTTATGTTCCAATGCATCTTTTATACTCAAAGCCCTTTCAAGTTCTGGAGTCGAAAGTTTGAACTTGAAACTCGATATATATTCATCTGCCTGTTGACTATTTGGAAGAAGATTAACATTTGCATACCTGCAAATCAATGAATATAATGCAAATGTTTCTCCTACAAATCGAACAATGGAAGTCGTTAGTATGGAATTTGCCAAACCATATTTTTAAGCAAAAAGTTAGTACATTCCCCATTACCATTCACCTTGAGCACCACAAAAACGTATTTTGTTAAAGGAATGAAAGCAATTGTGTACATTACAAGCGATAAAGCTCACAAGACATTGACCTCTAACGTTATGGGTACCTTACTGAATACATCAAAGAAGACGTATAAAGGGCTTGTGCCCATATCACTATATACTACACCAAGTATCTGAAATGCCAAAACAAGAGTTCTCCAAAGAGAAATATCCTGATTTGTTGAAGATAATCTTAATAAGGAAAACAGAAAAAAATACTGAAAGGTGCATCATCTAGCTAATTGTTAGTCGAAAGCGAGACACTCGCCTCAACATTGTTTACCATTGAAATTTGCTGATTTTTTTTTTCCATTGAACTGTACTTTGAGAATTATCGAGTGGAGATGAAACTTGGCACCTAAAGGATGGTGGGGTGAAATTGAAAATTGAGAATTACAAATTAAGGCAGAACTTCACTTCACAATAATTTGCAATTCTAGAAAATTCGTCATTGTACATTTTAATCTTTTCCATTCCAGTGGGCTAGACATGATTACAATACAAATAATATACTAGTAAAGATCAATTCAATTACTCTAAGAACAATAATATTCAAACCACTAGAAATCTTGAAACACCATGAGACAATTCATTAAGATAAGAAATTCAAAACTTTTTATGATGTCCAAAAGAGTCAGCAAGTTCCATAGCTTCAACATCAAAAGAATCTACTCTATTAGGTTTCTTTACAAGCCTCCTCCTAAAAGATCCTAACCCTTAAATTATCTCCACATCACCAACCAAAGACCATGGTGGTGATTCTGAATCCAATTCACTTCCATCCACCCACCTAATCTCCCCGCCACCGCCGTCTCCACCACCACCACCACACCTGAACAATCTCTCACCACTCTCTTCAATCCCTGCCTTTTTCATTTTTCTTCTTTTCGCTTCACTAATCTCCACATTACCCATCAAAGACCATGGTGGTGGCTCTAAATCTAATTCATTTCCATCTATCGACCTAGTCTCTCCGCCACCACCTCCCAAAAATCTCACATTATTCTCTTCAATCTCTTCTTCTTCCATTCTAGTTTTCCCTTCAATACACTACAAAAAATGACTCATATGTCAATAAATGCTTCATACTTAACATTCCACGTTCAGCATTTCAGCGTGTAACTTTATCTCTTTCTACCTCGAAAAACTGTCTTGTAATTACAGCATCATTGGCTGAAGCACGCCTCCATGTGACATGATAATCTCCAGTACTAAGTCACTTTCTTCCGCCATGACGATTTCATATCTTTTCAAGTTCTCAACACACATTACTTGTAATATTTGCATCAAAAATTGAGTATCATCTATGGAAATTTGGAAAGTGTCAAGAGCAATCGGTGAATTTACCTCTTTAATAATGTACCCCTTTTCTTCATCTCTTGTTTTGAAGTATTCTCCAAAGTACAACTCTTCCAGTTTCTTCATACCTAATAAAACACCAGGTGGAAGTGGGCAGGGACTGTCCAAAATCTAATTTTCACTTTTGATATAATCTCAATTAGAGAAATCAGCGGATCTATGCATGTATCACTGCCCATTGACATATAAAAAGAACCACAATCAGATCTGTAGAGGACACAGTAATCAATTTCCAGTTAAAACCAAACCACAATTGCCAATATCCAGCTTACCTTCTTGATAAACACTCAACCCTCATCACAAAAACCTTCAAAAACTCCAGTTCCAATTACAGAACACAGCTTTTAGAACACCCAAATCACTAAACCACTTAGAAACCAAAACCCAGAAACCCCAAATAAAGAAATTGTTTCAACTTCAATTGCACATCCATAAGTCCGTGGTGAAAGAAGTTGTTTTGCAACTTCTCCCCAAGTAAAATGGCGGTGATAGATTGCTTTGTTAACTGAGAAATTTTGCCTGGAACATTCGAAGCAACAACTGGCCGATTTCCACGTAAAAGAATTAAAATCCCTAATAAATTTAAGCCCAAACAATAATTTCATTCCCAAAAGATCAAATTTTTTAGCATGTTTTAAATATCAAGAAAAAAAAAATACTAACCTCAGAGCAAGTGAATTCAGTGGCATCAGCTAACCGAATGGAATCGAACAGTCCATAAAAATACGATGGGTGAAGCCGGTCCCGGAGACCCTAGGGACCCATTCACCGTAACTTGTTTTTCAATCCCTCGGGCAAGGTTTGGTGCTGGTGATGGAGTTGTGCCGAAGTGGGCACCAGTTGAATCGTCGAATAATATGTCTGATGGTGCAGGGGATGGTGTTTTACTGAAAGGGACATCAGTAAAACCTACAGGAATATTCGCCGGAGATAATGGTGCCGGAGATGGAACACCTGTCATGTAGCTATTTGGAGCTTCGACTGAAATGGACGCCGGAGCCGGAGAAGGAATCCTTTTCATATTGGTATTTGGATCTTCGGCTGAAAAGGGCGACGGAGAAGGAACCAACGCACCGGGAACTGGAAAGTCACTGGGAATTGGCGGCTTCACGGCGGGATGATTATCGACGGCATCATCCAGTGACATCATTATAGAAACCACAACAATCCACCGGTTATGATAAACCTCTGTCCCGTCAACCACGATGCCGTCGACGGTAACAGTTATGTCAGTAGAATGAACAAGAATTGTCTTGTTCGGAGCCAAAGTATCAAAATCCTTCCCACTTGCCGGCAACTTCGCAAGATCAGCAAAATGCTGTCTTTCACAACATGATGCCGGAAATCGAAATGAAATCCGCCAGAACGCGAGAACAAGTTCTCGTCGGAAATCGCAAAAACCGTAACCGATGATAGAGATAGTAGTTCCGACCTCTTGATAGCCATAGCTGTGGCTACTACATTGAATCCTCTCCATCTCAATGCTCTTATGGCGTGATCAAGAAATGATCGATTCACCTCACCTGGATGAATCTGGGTCATCGGATCAACATCAGGAAAAGAACATTTGGTTGCAAATGTTGGGTCCAATACACCATCTATGCCATGAACAGTTAGATGATCATCGACGTAAAGATCCGGCTGCCGAATCTTGACGGCGGAGATAAGATTATCCGATGAGGAGGACGATGGGTGAAGCCGTTGCCAAAATAGGCTTCGCAAGAACAAAAAGGACATTGGGACATTGGGGTCTGCGACCAGGGGAGGTAGGAATGCAATATGGGCCAGCACGTGACGGAAAGCAGGAGGTTGCTAGAATGGTGATAAGCTGACGGAAAGTAGGAGGTTGCTAGAATAATGATAAGCCAGCGTCTGATTGTGACGGGGCGATCTGGGTGGGAAGAGAATTAGAGGTAGAGAGATACAGAATTTAATGCTAAGAGGGACAGACAGAGCAAGATTTTCAGCTTCTTGCTGTTCACGTTCTGACACTTGCTTTCTCTTCTTTTCTTTTCATCATTTGGGGAAGATGTATTTTACGAAGTGTTTAAAATGTCAAGTGATTTTTAGTCATGTATTAAATTTTGCATCGTATCAAATTTTGCATTAAATTTTATTTTAAATTAAAATTCATTTCCAATTATTATATCAAAAATTACATCAAATGAACAGTGTTTAACCATTTTTTTCTTTTTTTATTCTTTATAATTTATTTATTTAAAATATTATTTATTTAATTATTTTATAAATACATAAATTATTAAATAAATAAGTACGGTAACTACATAATTCGTGTTAACTTTAATAAATAATCGTGTTTGTTGTATTTTAAATTATTTTTTATCTTTTAATTAATTTATTAATTAGTATGTCTTACATTTAAATTTTATTTTAAATGTAAATAATAACATTAATAATAATAATAATTTATTTTATTAAAAAAATATAGCACAAATGATATAAATACATTTAGGGTGTGTTTGATTACATTTATTTTCCATGAAAAATATCAGTTTTCCACCCAAATTCCTATTTGAAATGTTTGATTGCTATTTTTTTCCATGGAAAATATTTTCCAACTTTTGAAAATATGCCTAATTTTCCTTGTTTTTAAGAAAAATATTTTTCTTGGGTAGAGGTGGTTTTTATTTTCCACAAAAGAGGGAAAACATTTTCTTTTCTAGGTGATATTTTTGATGTCAATCAAACACACTCTTAACAAATTTATATGGAAAATGTTAAATAAGGACAAAAGAGACAATTTACACTTTGCACCATTTTGATGGAAAATGATGCAAAGTGAATAGTGTTGCATTGGAACAATTTTGTACCAACAAATTGTGCAAAATGGTGCACCATTATTATTATTTTTTTCTTCTTATTTAAAAAAAATATTTTTATTCTCCACCAGGTTTGTATGGAGCAAAATTGGCTCTCTTTTTTTTTTTTTTTACCTAAAAAAAAATTTTTTTTTTATTATTTTTTTCTTCTTATTTAAAAAAAATATTTTTATTCTCCACCAGGTTTGTATGGAGCAAAATTGGCTCTCTTTTTTTTTTTTTTTTTTTTTTTACCTAAAAAAATATTTT
Source organism: Olea europaea var. sylvestris (assembly GCF_002742605.1). Classification (NCBI taxonomy): domain Eukaryota; kingdom Viridiplantae; phylum Streptophyta; class Magnoliopsida; order Lamiales; family Oleaceae; genus Olea; species Olea europaea. The sequence goes on from NW_019260152.1 coordinate 57,132, forward strand.
TATTATTAATTTTTTTATTTTTATTTTTTGCCTTTTGTTGAAAAAGATGTTTTTATTCTCTTCATTTGTTAAAAAAAATTTCCACCATCCTAAAATATACAAAAAAAAAAGAGATTTTAAAATTTAAAATGAAGTGGGAGAAAAGCACAGACCTGGTATCCGACTAATTACTCCAGTGTCACTATTCCCATCGGCTAATTCACCATCATCTGAAAGTTATCTTCGAACAAAATTAACGCCATACTAATAGTAATCAAATGAAAACTTAACAAAAATGAAGATTAATTCAAAAGAACAAAAAATCGAAAAAATATACTTACATACAAATGAGAGAGATTCGTCTTGGGTTGTATAACTTTGAAGGGGTTGGTCATAGGTGTTGCAACAAATGAAAACTTAAGAAAAAACACCATTAAAGACAAATAAGCAACTAAATGGTACAGATGAACTCAAAATAATAATAATAATAATAATAATAATAATAATAATAATAATAATAATAATAATAATAATAATAAATAACCAGACTTAAGTATTGAAGATAGTAATGGGTTGTATGTGTTCAAGATTACACCTATTTCGTAAAATCATTACCTTCAAGTGCAAGTTCTTATTCATACAAAAATATATATATAAAAATTTTAGAAAAAATGATGATTAACTCAAGAGAAAAATTGAAAAGTAGAATTCAGAAAAAAAAAAACAAATGGTTATTTGAAAGTATAGTAAACATATACTTAGATAAAAATTACAAAGATTCTGATTTAAAATGTTTGCTGGTGATACGTGACCATGGAACTGCTCTTCTTTAGCTGTATAAACAATTTGTGATGGAGTTTGGTCGCGAGTGTTGCAATTTTGGATTAAATCGGATGGAGATATGACTGTGCGTACAAATAAGTTTTTGGGTCAGGATTTGATCAGATTTTGGAGGTATGAGATTGTGGAGTGGAATGAAGAGATGTTTGAGCTGATGGTTGAGTAAAGTAATGAAAAGGGAAAAAAATGAAAGAAGATGGGAAATTGTGACACGTGTCCAGCCAATATTTTGCTCTTTTATATATATATAGGAAATAATGACGAACTAAAGGGTGTTCCAATGCACATGCACCAAACGAGGCTGAATCGAAAAGACCATGGCGAAATTGAGCAAAAAAGTATCTTTTTTGGTCAAGTTGGAGTTCGAGCTCTGAATTTCTCATTTTTTACATTAAATAATAATGAACTAAAGGGTGTTCTAAATTGAGATATGTTCTCAATTAAGATATTAATGAATTTTAATGAAATCCATTAAAATTGTCAATCGTCAATTGATATTTTAATGAATTTTAATGAAATTCATTAAAAATTAAGTGTCCTTAATAACTCATGAATTTATATGGATTCCGCTCTTAGTTTACAACAATACTTTTCAAATTGTTTTTTTATACATATTTATTTTCAATCAAAAATTCGCAAAATAAAATATTCTATACATAAAATCAAAACTTCTTCCTATTTCTTAAATACACATTCTCCCAAAAATCACTATTTAAAGATCGTTTTTCAATTTTTTTTATTTTTTTTATCAAAAGTATGATTGTCAAATAGGGGCTTTATCAATGGAGAGATTTTAAAAGATTTGGATGGATTTCAATCTCAAAAATATATATAAAAAACTATTTTCAAAATTCACAATTTTTAGCCCCCGATTGAGCCCCATTAAATTTATAATACATTTCTCTCTCTCTCTCTCTTTTTAACTACACATTCTTCAATAAAATAATATTACATATAAACAAAAAAACTTTTCATTCATTTCAACCACACATTCTCTAAAAAAATACTATTCCAAAAATTATAACTTCAAATAATGGGGACCAAATGGGGGCTTAATGAGATTCTTAAATATTGTATAAAAATCTATTCAAATCCAAGAAATTCATTAGAATTTATATTCTTTTAAAATCCATCAAAATCTTATTTGATGACACTTCTTAATATTATTTATAAAGTTGATATTGATGCGAACTTTTTTTATTATTCAATTTTCCTATGTTATTATATAATATTAGAGTTAATTGTCTAAATAATCATTAAAATTGTGTCTTTGACTTCAATGCTCACTAAACTTTCAGATATCAAGTTTTGGCTTCTAACCTTATCAAAATATTAGACATTACTCAATGGCATGACATTCGTTTTGCATTTAACGAAATTGGTGACATGACAGATGGAATGTATATGTGATGTTCCAAACATCGTTATACAAATTGTCACGGGAGAAATGCTTTTTTAATTGCTCAATATACTTTAAGATACTCGAGTTTTGGCCATTGAACTTGTAAAACTGATTCTTCCCTGCACTAAAAATTTAGGAATATTGTTCTAAATATCACTTGCATAAAATAAAATTTATTTTTTTGTGGACAGATGCTATTCAATGGAGACTTAAGTGGCTTGCTATGAAAACATACTCAATCCGATGAACTGCAACTCTCTTTGTGGCCAACTGTGGATGCTACTTCAATCAAAGCTCCTAAATGGATGGATAAACAAAAGGGAAAGACACCAAAAAAAAAAGGACAAGGAATTGACCTTTTTTATTGATCACAGAATTTTAATGAATCAGAGGCGTCTGATCCATGTTTTTTTTTCCATTGATGATAGAATTTTGGTGGGCACTTTTTAATATAATTAGTAGCTGCAAATATTTTCATTAATATAAATAATTATGATAGATGTTTTTGGATGGTGTTTGGTGTATATTTTTTGGTTGCATAAACATACTTGCTGCAAATGATACATGTTGTTTGCTGTTAATCTACATTATGAAATTTTTAAGTGAATGTCAAACATATTTTTGTTAAAATGAGTCCAATATTATTTAGCATTTTATTTTTTCCCTCGTCAATCTTCATTGTTTTGTTTTTAACTAGTAGTTGCAAATGTTGATCAATATTTATTTGACAAATTGTAGATTGTCTAAGTTAAATTCAACGGGTATAATGCATAAGGTGATTAGAATTGGCTTAGGAAGATCAAGCATCAAGATGTTTACGCTTTAATGGATGAATATCTATATTTAGAATCGAAGTTTCGCAAGTTCTAGTACCTATCCTTGATTTTTTTCCTTAAAAAACTTGCTTCGAATATAGATCAAATTTTGATTTATGCAAGTAATACTTGAAAAAACATTCCCAAGTTTTCAATACAGGTTGGCATCAATTTTACAAGTTTAGTGACCAAAACTCGACCACCTTAAAGTATAATGAGCAGTCAAAGATGTCTTTAAAAATATAGTGAGCAATTAAAGATCTATCATACGTGACAACTTGCATAACGTTATTTGGGGCCCACCTGTGCATTTCGTCTACAATGTCACTAATTTCGTTAAAGGTATAAAGCAGATGTCATGTCAGTGAGCGACTTTTAACATTTTGATAAGTTTAGAGGTCAAAACTTGATATCTAAAACTTTAGTGAGTAGACATAAGTTTAGTGATTATTGGGAAAATTAACTCGAATAATTAAAATTTTTAAAATTCAAAAGTTATTTTTAAGAAAAAAAAGTTTTGTTCTAGTGGTGTCAAAATAAGTTAGGCTCCCTATGATCCAACCCTTTAACAAAAAATGAGATGTAAAATAGTCGCCAACAATATTCAGGTCGATTGTTGGGTGACCCTCCATAATAAACGACGGTGTTGAGTTTTGTTGACTAGTTCGTAATTTCGTGCGGACCGACCTAATAATTGAAAATCGATCAAGTGCAAGAGGTTTGGTGAAGATATAAGCCAAGTGATTTTTCGTGTTCACGAATTCTAAAACAATATCTCCCTTTTGTGTATGATCTCTTAAAAAGTGATGTCTAATTTCAATGTCCTTAGTTCAAGAGTGCAAAATGGGATTTTTGACAAGTTTTTGGCACTAGTGTTATCAAACATAATAGATATATGATCAAAAGATAATTGACAATCACTAAGGGTCACAACAATTTGCGGTTGAGATATATTCGGTTTCGGCTGTCAATAATACCATGAAATTTTGTTTTTTACTAAACCGTGATACTAGTGCAAAGCCTAGAAAATGACAAGCTCCACTAGTGCTTTTACGATCAATTTGACAACCGGCTCAATCGACATCCGAACAGTTAAGTAGGTCAATGTGAGTTCCTTTTTGATACCAAAGTCCTAAGGTTCGAGTACCGTTAAGATATCTAAAGATTTGTTTTACGGCCTTAAGATATTATTCCTTAGGATTAGATTGAAATCTAGCACATAAATAAACACTAAACATAATATCGGGTCTACTAGTAGTTAAATAGAGAAGGAATCCGATCGTACCTCGATGCTTAGTTACATCAACTAAAGCCCCTTGATCATCTTTGTCCAGTTTAATGGATGAACTCATGGGAGTGTTCATCGTTTTCATGTTTTCCATCTCGAATCGTTTGAGCATATCCATTATGTATTTACTTTGATTTATAAAAATTCCATCATTTGTTTGCTTAATTTGAAAACAAATGAAGAATTTAAGTTCTCCCATCATTCTCATTTCAAATTTCACGCTCATACATTTTGAAAATTCTTCACAAAGATGGATGTTAGTTGAACCAAAAATGATATCATCAGCGTAAATTTGAACAATAAGCATGTCATTTTTATGAGTTTTAACAAAAAAATGTAGTATCCGCTTTTCCAATGAAAAACCATTTGAAAGTAGAAATTTGCTCAAAAGTTCATACCAAGCTCTAGGAGTTTGTTTTAAATCGTAAAGAGCTTTTATAAGATTGAAAGCATGATCTGGATATTTTTTATCTTTAAAATGAGGAGGTTACTCAACAAAAACTTCTTCTTGAATGAATCCATTTGAAAAGACGCTTTTAACATCCATTTGATAAAGAGTAAAATTTTTGTGACAAGCAAATGCAAGAAGATGCAAATGGATTCTAACCTAGCAACTGGTGTAAATGTTTCCTCATAATTGATGCAATCTTCTTGATTGTAACATTGGGCTACTAATCTAGCCTTCTTACTCACAATTATTCTATTTTCATCTCGTTTGTTTCTAAAGACTCATTTTGCAGCAATTACGATTTGATCATTTGGTCTAGTGACTAAAACCCAAACATGGTTTCTTTCAAGTTGATTTAGTTTTTCTTGCATTGCTAGAATACGAAACTCATCAATCCCAACCTATTTAAAATTTTTAGGTTCAATCTGGGAAATGAATGCACAACTTTCAAGATGATTTTTAAGAGAGGTTCTAGTGGTGATACCTTTAGATGGATCGTCTATTATTAATTCCTTTGAATGAGATGAAACGATTCTCCATTCTTTTAGCAATGGAACCTCACTCTGAGCTGCAGTTGATTTATCTTTGCTTTCTTGATCGCTGGTCTCCTTCATTTGTTCTTTGTTTGGCACTTCTTTGTTTTGGTATTGAATGTTCATTTGTTCATGCGGTCCTTCCAAACTTACATAATCATCAATATCTTTCTCACGATCAGGAGAGTTAATCTTATCAAATGTGACATGCACAGATTCTTCAACAACTAGAATTCTTTTGTTAAATACTCTATAACCTTTGCTAGTTGATAAATATCCTAGAAGAATTCCAACATCGAATTTTGAATCAAACTTTCTCAAGTTATCTTTAATGTTTAAAATAAAGCAACTGAAGTTTGAAATTCTATTTTTCCAAAGTTCATGGGCAGTTATGGTTTTCTTTTTACTTACATGTACTCTATTTACAATATAGCAAGCAGTGTAGACGGCTTCGGCCAAAAAATATTTTGGCATGCTATTTTCATTTAGCATGGTTCTAGCCATTTCTTGCAATGTTTGATTCTTTCTTTCCACTACCCCATTTTGTTGAGGGGTTCTAGATGCCAAGAAATTATAATTATATTCATTTTCATTGCAAAAGTTATCAAAAGCTATATTGTCAAATTCTCCACCATGATCCCTTCTTATAGAAGTGATAGAATATCATTTTTCATTTAAACCTTTTTATAAAAATGTTTAAAGACATTTAAAGCCTCTCTTTTAAGACTTAAGAATAGAACCCAAGTAAATCTAGAAAAATCATCCACAATAACAAAAGCATAATATTTTTCCCCTAAACTTGCAGTTCGAGAGGGTCCAAAAAGGTCGATGTGGAATAGTTGTGATGTTTTTCATGTTGAATAGTGTTGCTTAGGTTTAAAATAACTTTTCACTTGTTTGCCAAATTGACAAGCATCACAAACTTTATCCTTTTCAAATTTTAAATTGGCAAGTCTTTAACAAAAAAATCTTTTGAATTTTTTTAGAGAAGATCCATGCTAGCATGACTTAATCACCTATGCCATAACCATATATTTTCCTTGAGGCTAAGTAAACATTTTTCATCATTTTCAAATTCAATATTTAGAACATAAACATCATTTACTCGGCTACCTATGAACATTACTTCCTTTGAAGTAGTGTCCTTAATGAGGCATTTTGAAGAGTCGAAATTAATATGGTAACCTTTATCACATAATTGACTAATGCTAAGCAAGTTATGATTGAGGTTATCGATTAATAATATGGTTTCAATCTTAGGAGAGGAATGATTACCGATGTCTTCGAATCAGATGATTTTTCTTTTTAGTATTGTCTTTGAAAGTATGACCTCCATTCTTTTCTTTGAAATTTGATAGTGGCTTTCTATCTCCAGTCATGTGTCTTCGACATCCACTATCCAAGAACCATTTGCTTTATTCTTTCTTTGGTACCTACAAAAACAATTCAATTTTTGATTTTTGGTACCCATATAAACTTGGTCCTTGATAGTTAATGTTAGTGGACTCTTGAATTTACTTATGTTTTCTTTCAAAGTTTAGCTTCTTTTTAGTTAAGCAATTAAATGCAACATGTCCACTTTTATTACAAAAGTTACATGTAATGTTTGAACTAAAAAATTTCAAGATTTAACAAATATATTTTTAAGAGATTTTTGCTTTAAAGAGGGTTTGTATCAAATTTATCCTTTATCAAAAACATATTTTTGATCACCAAGTATGAAATCAAAATTCTTCTTTCCTTGAATAAATTTATAAATGATATTTGTCAAATCCTCAATCTTTTCTTTTAAAGGAGAGTTTTCCTTGATCAACAAATCGTAATCAAAATTTTCTTTTTGTTTTTCCAAAATTTTCTTTATTTCATCTTTTAGTAAAGAAATTTTTTCCTTTTAAGAATAGAGTGACTTAATGTAAGTTTTTCAAATTCTTCAATAGAATTTACCTCGACTTTATAGCCATGAAGCATATGTTGGCGAGTTCATTTTGGCTATCATTTTCGTTTTGATAATCATCATCAATTTCGTCCCATGTAGTTTGTAGTACCTTTTTCTTGATATTCTTCCTTTTGTTCGAACACTCGGTTCTTTTGTGACTGAGCTTGTCACAATTGTATCATATAATTTTCTTGCTTCTCTCTTCAACATTTTCATCCTTCTTTTGAAATTTTCGATAATTTCGGAAGCCCCTCTATTTTTTGATAAAAAAGAGCAAATCATTGAGTCTTCATCATTCATGTTGTCATTTGTTGTTTCTTCGTCAATTGCCAAATCAGAGCAATTTGACGTTTAGAGGGTTCGTTTGATTCTTCTTTGTTTTTTCTTGTCTTCTTCTTGACCTCGGCATTGTTTGGCTCATAAGTCATCAATGTTCCATAGAGTTCTTCCAAAGGAGATATATTTATATCTTTGATATTCTCTATCAACATTCTCAATAGGCTCCAATCTTCAGATAGAGACCTAAGCATTTTGCTCACAAGTTCATCGTTAGTATATTTTCGATCAAATCCTTTTAGACCATTTATAATATCGGTAAAATGAGTGATCATATCAACAATATGTTCATTTTGTTTCATGAAGAAATTTTCAAACTCCTAAGCAAAGATATTAATTTTGGTTTCTTTAACTTTGCTAGTACCAACATGAGTAACTTCTAATGCATGCCTATTGTCATATGTGGAATCACAAGTACTAATACGATTAAACTCATTTCAATCTAATGCACAATAAAGTAAGTTCTTAGCTTTAGCATTTAATGACAATTTTCTTTTATATTCATCGTCATATTACTTTCTAGATTTGGGAATAGTTATGGTCGGGTCTTCCATCAATTTTGATAGTTTTGGTAGGCACATAAGGACAATATGCGATAATTTCCCAAATGTTATAGTCAATAGATTGAACATAGATCATTATCCTAGCCTTCCAATAATTATAGTGTATTCCATCAAAAAAGGGAGGTTGGTTTGTAGAATGCACTTCAATATTTTGAAACATAGGATTAGCCATTACTCAAGATTGTGAAATCTTTAAAAAGAGGAGTACCAAGCTCTAATACTAATTGAAAGCCCAAGATTGACTAACCAAGAGGGGGGTGAATTGATTTTTAAAATTTTTTTGAAGATTAGTTTTAAGTTTAAAATTAATGTGCTAACAAATGTAATGATTAAGTGAATTCGTATAGATATTAAAGAATCACTATTATAAAACTCATTTTAACATAAAAACGGGGCTCAAACAAAGGCTAAATGTTAATGCCACATAAAATTTTATATTTAACTGATAATTACAAAGGCTCATCAAAACTTTAAATAGATCGTTTGATAATCGATTTGCTTATTTATGATGGCTACACGTATGAATACATGATTACTAAGTTTGTATAGCATGTTAGCCTACTAAGTATTTCTTGGGAATGTTCATTTCTATCTAAAATTTTCAGTGTAATCAGATATTGTGTAGTGGCTCGGCATGAATCTCATAAATTTAGATAAATTGATTTCACTAGTCCGATTTCAATATGGCAATTTTTTATTTCGTTTATTTTATTTTTTTATGTTTATGAACACTTTGTGGTGTCCAAAGTTTTGTCTCTCTTTAGTTTATATTTTGAGACCGTTAAGTTTAATGTTTTGACATGTATTTCATGAATTTCAGTATTCAGTCTTTGCTTTAAAAATTTACCATGATTTTTATATTTTGAATTTCGGCATGGTTTTAATTGAAAAATGATCCTTTATGAGTTATAGATCGTATGGAATTGAAAACATGTCGATNAGTAAATTGCATCGAGCAAAATTTGTGAATATAGTCTAGCATGTTTGAAAAGCTCTTCTTGCCTCAAACATCATTGTCGAGACCCAAAATGAAACAAAATGTATGCATGTATAGATTGACAAATGAATGCTTTTGGAAAGTGACACAGAATAAAAATACAATATCTCAAAAAAGTGACAAACATTAGTGAAGACAAGCTCACTAGAAATTGACCACTTATGATGCTACAAGACGACATAAAACTCTCCTCTACATGTAGATATTAGTCACTGTGAACATATGCATGTACATGAATCACTTTTGGAAAACACTAAAAAGTGACAGAAAGTTAAGAAAAAAAAGTGACTACAATTATATTTCTCTAACAGAAGGAATGTTTGATTGTAAGACGCTACGAGAGCAATGAATCGGAAAGTTAAAGTCGTCAAACAAAAATTCAAATTTGGTTCTACGGATGCTATTATCATTTTGAAGGAAGCTATTACTATTTTAAAGGACAAAAATCAAGACATTATAACTCATGTTCACAACATAGATACATTATTAATGTTTCATAAAACAAAGGGAAATAGTTCAAAATTATTGTCATAGATGTTTTTCTTTTTTTAAACAGAAGCATTTGGGGTTTTTATGATAAAAAAACAGCTTAGTTTCAAGCTCTACACTGAAGCAAAACTGATAAGCAAGGTCTAAATTATAACATTTTTCAGAGACAATGTCTCAAAATCCATGGTGTAAGACATGTATAACATCGTAAACGATCAGCTGTTATTAAGGGGAAAAAAGGGTGACCAAAAAGAGAAAGGGGCCAATGTTAGAATCAATATCTAATTGAACCATAGAAAGTAAGTCACCAGGCAACAAAAGTTGACCACGAGCAATAATCCAAATAATCACAAACATCACAATTTTTTTTTTTCTTTTCACCATTCTTAAGATTCCTTCAATCCTGAAATTTCCTTTATTGATTTGTAGCAAGCTAAACATTAAAGAAGTTCCAAAATGAGCCAAAAATCCACATTACAGCAATAACAATCCCACATAACATCACATGTAAAGTCTATTAAACTACAAAAACAGAACAAAACAAAAAACCAAAACATAATTGGCAAAGTAATTACTACAGCATTCAAATTCGTCACCATCTAATCACAAGCAAAAAAACGTGGGACCCTCCTGTCATGCTCATATTATTGAATCTAATTCATGTAACATGTAAGCAGTCAAATTATATTTGGATAGTATTAAGACATAAACTTTACACCATGCATAAAAATACAACAAAATTCAAGTATCATTATCATAGTATAACATAAAAAAATATTACTACCTAGGGTTTATAAGAGGATGACGAAATTGTATTCCTCTTCTTTGAGGATGGTTCTTCTTTTCTCCATTCTTAAGATTCCTTCAATCTTGAAATTTCCTTTATTGATTTGTAGCAAGCTAAACATTAACGAAGTTCCAAAATGAGCCAAAAATCCACATTACAGCAATAACAATCCCACATAACATCACATGTGAAGTCTATTAAACTACAAGAAAAAAAAAATCATAATTGGCAAAGTAATTACTACAGCATTCAAATTTGTCATATCTAATCACATGCAAAAAATCGTGGGACCCTACTGTCATGCTCATATTATTGAATCTAGTTCATTTAACATATAAGCAGTCAAATTATATTTGGATAGTATTAAGACATAAATTTTACACCATGCATAAAAATACAACAAAATTCAAGTATTATTATCATAGTATAAAATAAAAAAAATATTGCTACCTTGGGTTTATAAGAGGATGAAGAAATTTTGTTCCTTTTCTTTGAGGATGTTTCTTCTTTGAGATTTCTGCCTCTTCGAGCCACTTTTTTAAGCTATTTTTGGATTTTGAACCTAAGTTTAGACTACTTGGGTTTAGTGTTGAAATGAAAAGGAGATAATGAAGCCGACCGGATACAAACGAGATACAATGAAGAAATTGAAGGAAAATGGGTTGGAAACAGAGATTTAAAGGTGGATTTTGCTCGGCAAAGATATCGACGGAAAATGCCAGGTGGATTTTGCTTGGAGAATCAAGTCGAAGATTTCTAGTTGGAGAAAAAAAGGAGGAAATTGCACCCCCCCCCCCCCCCCCTCCATATCACTTTTTGGATAAGCATTTTCAAAAATGTTACATTTTAAAAATCTTTGCAAGAATGTCACTTTTGGACTTTTTTACTACTCTAGAAAATTTAAATACATTGTATGTCCTTAATTAAAGCTGATTTGACTGGATGAAAAAGTAGTACAAAAAGTGAAAAAAAAATATATCACATCGAAGTATCCACCCCCACTTCTTAAACCCATTTTCCAATTTTATACATATCTCCATTTTGCAAACCCACTTACCAAACCTATTTCACATTGCAAACCATTTTCTAAACCCATTTCACACAAAATGGTGAAGAAGAATTTGAAGAATTTCCACCCCACAATAACCACTTCCCCATCTCACAATCGATAACCCACACTTAGTCAGAGTACATTTCAACCTCCATATCTGACGGTTCGTAATTGGCGCCAACTTCAATCGAGGCAAATATCATTTTTGTTTTTTTAGATTTAAGTGTTTTGAATAATTTGTGCTTTTATTTGTATTATGGTTGGTTACAATTTGAAGTTGTGGAAAATAAATTCATATGTAGGGCTTCAATTTAATAAGTGACCATATTTAAGTTCCTAAAAAAAATTAAGATTTTCAATCATTTTTCATAGAATGTTGGGTATAATTATTTAGTTTGTTTGATTGCTTGGTTTAAGAAAAAACTAGATTTGGTCCTTTATTTTTTCCCATTTTAATGTGGTGTTCCTATTTTTTGAACTAGATTTGTTCATTTGAATTTATAGTTAGGATTACTTAATTTTTAATGGCATATATGCTCTACTAATAAAAAAGCAAAAAAAAGGTGAAAAATGTAGTCCCTTCTTAATTAGTGAATTACATTTAGGCTACAATTGGAAGCAAGAATGTATGAATTTTTAGTACACTTCCTTATTGTTAGTTGTATGATTGTGACAATTTTACTTGATTTTGAAATTTTATGGAGAACGTCTTTCTAAATATGTTATTTTTTAGGGCGTGAGGAAGGGATTATAGTTAAACTAAATTCTTGTTGTATTGTGTTATGAATATGTTTTTGAGTTTGCATGAAGTTAATCTCATTTTTTTAATTTTTGAATCAACTTAGTTATGTTGATTTAGAAGCTTGTTCATTTATCTATACATTTTGATATTTTTTATCGGTCATTGATTCAATTTTGAAAGAATAAGGAGTTATGTTAACTCTGTTATTGCAATAATTTAAATGCAGATGTTGGGATCTTTTTTATCCTTTACTAACAATGAGTTGTTGAATCGATTTATGGTCGGTTCATGTGCTGTTCGGATGAAATTTTTGAGTTTAATTTAAACGTGGGATGAATTTGTGAGTTGATATGTTTTTTTATTTGATGTAATATAGTTCAATTTGAAGATTTAAATATTTGATTCATGTTATCATATGGAGAATTCAAGTGTAGTTCTTACAGAACCCTTATCGAGATAAACTATCATTCTTAATTGTTATGATATGAAATTTTTTACAGTTAGTTATTATTTTTTGACAATTATTATAAAATATCAAACTTGTTTCATCTGCTCTTCTACGTGTGTTGCGAAATAAATGTATTACATGTTACCATTTGACCTTCGGTATTTGTTCAGGATTTTATTGATTTTTGAATAAATTGACAAACTATAATGCCATTGGAGAAGTGCCTGTAGGGCACATCAGCACCATCCTCTAGTAAAAGAGCTACTCCAACGGTGCCCTCAATTGCTATCGATCCAGTTGAAAATGAAGAAATGGTGGTGACGAAGAAACAATGCTCAACACAAATTCGAGTACCTTCGTTTCGAACCGAAATCTATACACTAGGAGTTGTAAAAGGAGATGGAAAATGTGATATAATTTAAATTTATTGAATGAAAAGTATTGTCGTCCCTTTTTGAAGGGTAGAGAATAGTTGGAATTTGTAGTCTATGAAGCTCAAATATATAATCTTTGTACTTTGATAATGGAAAATATTGTATAATTTATTTTTATATATGTATAGTTTATTTTGTAGTTTGCGATAATATAATTGTTTAGCCATTTGTGTAGCTTTGTATAACTATTACTGGTTGTGTATTATAATCATGATTGAGTTTAGGTATAATCAACCAAATGCAAAAAATTACATGAACTTCCCAAATTTTTTTCAATTTAATTGACCGTCCTATGTGATACAATGACCACCACGGTTACATTATATAGAGTCCAATGAATAAATTTGAATGATAGTGATTCATATACATTAATAGATCGTCTTGTCATGGTTACCATATCTATGCATTGTTGTATACCCGTGGTATTGTCTACGCCTGATTATTTTGTCTTATGTATAACTTACCAACATCCAACTATCAAGAATTAGTGCTCAGGAAGTTTGTTAATACTATTATAAACACTATTTGGTGATTGTGTACTAAATTACCATAATAGGGACAATTCTTCTAGAATTTAACTATAAACATGCTTTGGTGGTTGTATATATATGTGCTTATGAGTCTTCTAGAATTGTCATTTCCATTTATGTTGTGTTTGCTAGATGTAGGGTTAATGTTGCTATCTTTATGATATGTGAACTTATATATTTATCATACATCGTTATCTCTGCCTTTTTTGTATGCGACATTCAAGATAATGTGTTTATCCATGGGAATCGTTCATTCTGAATGAGCCTCTGAACAGGGTTTTCATCATTATCGAGCCGAATGATGAGGAGGTCACAAAAGATCCACCTTTCGAGATTGTTGTCATAAGTTCGGACGATTTTGATAAAGACAGCGGGAGGAACATTCAAATGTCGACGACCATTGATGTTGGCAAATTTTGTATACGTCATCAGCTATAATTATTTATTATAGTTTTGTCATCGATTCATGTGCTAACGTTCATACTGAATGTTGTGCAACAACATATCCATTTTCTATCTTATTTGTAGTCAAGTTTTTACGTTTGCAAACATATCCAATTTCTATATTATCTGTAGTCAAGTTTTCACGTTTGCGACCAACTATCAAGAATGATGGGAATTTTGTGTCAGGACTGACAATTTAATTTTTGGGATATGATGAAATATTTTGTTTCTAAACTTCAACACGGCTAATGTTTGCAAATGACAATGAAATGTCAGTGACGATATAACTATGAAATGTTTAACACCAGCATTGTGACATGTAAAAAATAACCACGTACAAGTGAGAAACAAAAACATTCTCTTGAGGTCAACAGTTGAACCGTCGGAATGTAACCAATTAATTTGTCTATGTGAGAACTTTGCTGTGATGTTATTTCTACAGGATTGAAGTTTGCAAGCAATAATGAAACAATAATGATAATATAACTTAAAATTGTACAATGCCATCATTCCCACGTGTAAAATACAACTTCAATCAATTTCAAACATCAAGCCTATTTACGTGAGTGGTGTTACAATGGGGATTGGGACATGTGGTCTAATTATGGGCAACTTTACCACAGTGAGGACATTTCCTGATTCGTTGGGAGGACTCATATCTGGATCACTTGCATCGTGTAAGTGGTCTACCTGGAGAACAACGTACAGCGTGTGGAAAAATAGGAATATATCTAATTTCGTTCGGAACAATCCAATCCACTTCTCCCATAACAGGATATATTGCTTCACTATAGGCACCCCTCCAATACTCAGCCGTATATTAAGAGGAGCATAAATCGTACAATGACTTACCTCTCAAGCAAATAACACGGGTTGCATAAACACATGACATATGATTTAGTTGGAACTCATGACAAGTGTATGTATTTTCAAAAAAGTCTACCATATTCGTGTCGGTGGACATACCAACCTATGTTAAGGTGTCTATTAAGGCATGAGTTCGAAGCCGAGTACCAGCTCGAATGTTGTCCGTAACTCATTCTTCATCCTCTATGACAATACGGTATTACATCTGGTTTCATTTGTTCGAAGTTCGTAAAATCATTTTTGCATAGTACTTCAAATGTGTTCGACGAAGCATGTGAATGGTAACAAATGGGCATGTCTCACTATTGAGTTCAAAGATTCTACATTGTTATTTGTCATAATGCTATATCGTGATCCAACGAATAGTGCTCATGACCAATTATAAAAAACCTACTCACTCCAAGTAACTGTAAGATTTTGTACTTACTTTACGAATTTGTCTCATAAGTCATTAGAACTCTTTAACCCAATATATTGTAGCAGCTTGTTTAAATAGAAATATTGAACTTGCATTATTGTACCACTAGATTAAATTCTTCACCATATGCCACATACAACAACCATGGCGAAACAAAGGAAATAAGTGATTAACGGCCTTTTCAATATTGTTTTTCCTGTCCGAAACAAAAACGAGTATATTTGAGTCACATATAAGATCTTTCAACTTCGACGAAAATCACATCCATGATTTTTTTTTGTTTCGGCATCCACAATCTTCCGTGCTAAGGGATAAATTTGTTTGTTGGTATCTTAAGCAGTTGTCAGTAAAAGTGTACATTTGTACAAACCATTCAAGTAACCATAGGTAACATAAATAATGAGCATCAAGTAGTACATGTAACCACGAATGCTTGCACCAAAGTCTAGGAAGAAGTAATGAAACATGTTACGGTAATCAACTTCGATGCATGGTACTATCCCCAGGTTACTTTCTCATAGGACATAACAATATGAAGATAATTTTTGAAAACTATCCTCCGATATCCCATGTACATGTGTAAAGTAGTCACCTTCTCCCTACATGCTTTGCTGTAACTAATTTTGACACCGAACTCACGTTCCATGTCACGTGTAACAGCAATAGGATCATACAGTCGATTTGGATGATTCAATCTTCCCAATACGTGCTCAACAATTAAAGAACTGTGGCATGTCAATGTGCATTACGACAAAAATCTGCGGAACATGTGTGCAAATTTATGAATTTATGGATCATGAAGATTACAAACTACTTCACCACGTAACATCCACTTGCAATTATCGTCCATGCATATATAATGGTTAGCATTTTGACGATTAACTTGCTTACCTGAATTTGGAACTTATCGCACAAGGTAAGTACATGAATTTTTTAGTACAACTGTTTCTTACACAAGAATATTTATCTTTTGGCAAGATTGTAATCCATTCATATCTATCCAAAGTCTTAGAATGTGATGGCGTTTGCTCGTCACCGTCAACAACATTAGCAGGCTCTATACCATGTAAAGGGTTATCCAAGTTCTCGTCTAGTGGTGTAGCTCCAATATTAAAAAATGATGCATTTTGGGTGCAGTATCGTTTGAGACATTATGCATTTGATCAACCTCATCATGTTGTAATTTTCGGTAAACATCCATCTCGACAAATAAAGGATTTTGGAAATTTGTATTCCTCTCCATGTCAAAAAATTGAAAGCTCAATTTACAAATTAGTAATGCATATAGCAGTTTCCTTATGGATTGATATGTGCCAATTTAAGTCTTCATTTTCATGATTTAGTCATATTCGAAACTTTGAACTTCAATTCAATTTAAGTGTGGGGTAAGTGTGGGGATCAAGAGTACCGAGTTTGTCCTTCAATCATACCACAAGTCGGCTATGGTGATATTTATCGAAACTACAATGAAAGTGGTTCTGTCCACTCTGCACTTCCATTCGTCATCCACATGAAATAAAATTTTTCATGCACGCGATGAATCTCAAATGATTACTCATACTTTAAAAGTTGATACTACAATGGTAAGAATTGTGTACAATCAATATGTCGACATTTAATAGCATGATAGTGGCAGATTCAAATAGTAAATCCATATAATAACAAAGGGTCAAATCGACAGCTTAAATGCTCCTAAAAAGGTATCATTAAGGGTAAATTGGACCTTTCACAGCAAAAACGTGACATTTTTTTAGCACCATTAGCAAAAGTGACAAATTTTGATGTACTTTTCAAATTTAATGACATGTATGGAAAATCTCCTAAAAAAACAATTTTGTTCTTTTTTAGATTTTTTTGCTTATCAATTTTTGTTTATTATATTTGAAACATTTAAATTGTTTTAAATAAGATAATATGTAAAGACCCTTTTACCCTTCTTTATATTGATTAAATAGCGGTTAATAGGTGATTTCAATGTTAATTAATTAACGGGTGTTTTTGAGCAAAATAACAGATTTGGGAACTCATGACACTTTTTAAAAGTTTGAGACCCCTAAAGCAAATTACCCTTTTATTTAATACTGTTGTATATTGATTTTGTATTAGCTTTTATTTTGTATGAATTTCATCTAAAAATTTGAATGAAACACTTTTTCATTGTTTTTGGGTTGATTTTGTTGTGGTATGGTAAATGTTTTAATTTATAATTTCATATATAGTGTATTTTATTTTTTCTCCAAAATTTTTTAAGTTTATTATAATATATGAACTACTAATGTTAAAGTGAACAAAAGGTAATATATATGATAAAATCAAGATTTAAGTTCAAAACAAACCGTTAACTTTATCTTTGATTTTTTCTTAAACTGTTTTAAATGGCTTACTTTAGGTTTGAGTTTTTCTCAAAATGTACAATTTGGTATGAAAATATGTAAAAAATCATCAAAACCGAATCAATTACACTTTAGACCAAAATATTGCATGAATTTGAAGATAAAACTATTGTTATTTCTTTTTAATTAATATAAAATTGAAAACTATTAAGGAGATAACTAGTTCCTATCATGATGTAGAGTAGGAGGGTTTTGTTCATGAAACTGGAATGAAAAAAATAATACCACTCGATCAGTTTGCCCAATTGTCTATAGGCAGATTTAGGTGGGTCATGTGGGTCAGCTGGCCCCACATATTCCCTTTTCCTACTTAGCTCGTTTACACCGACGTTAGCAACCAACTACGTTTTCTCTCCACTTCAAAGCTAGACGGCTCGAGACCACACGATTTGAATCACTGTCCTTTTTGCCCATCCAACTGCATTTAGAATTTGTGAAGGAAAAAAATTGCCCATGTTTGGTGTTAATAAAAATCAGTTTTTAATTACCTTTCGATAAAATTTGAAAAAATATGCGGTTGAAAATTGTGAATCTTATGTAATGTATGAGCAAAATTAATTATTGACTTTGACTTAAATTTTTAGCCATATTTTAAGCTACACCAAACATGAACTTAAATCTTGATGGGAATGATGCAAGATAAAAGCCATTTGTAAAGAAAAGTTGTACACCCTCGTGTACAAATATATATATGTCGCAGAAAATTAGCGGATGGATTAATTCTCATTGTTGTGAAAGATAGTGTGAAATCTTACCAAATGTAAATTCTGTAAACGGGGTGTAAGCGAGGATGTTCATGTAGCAAGATTCATGATGCAATCATGCAGTTGTAACCCAGTTCTTTGATAGGCCATATAGTCGAGAATTAAATATAATAAATTTTTATTAGTTTCAAATTATGAATAATCGTTCACATTCATGTGTTGACAAAAAATAAATTATATAATAGCATTTGTCATGTTCGTATATATTTACAACTTATTGTTAACCTAAAAAGCCCACTCTACGAACCATACTAAAACCCCAATAAAACATACAACAATAAGCGAGAAAAATGAAGGCCAAAGAGGTTCGCACAAGATAATGCTAATCACTCCCCCATCAGGCCGGTTACATGCTGTCAACACGCCCATAAAACATGACACTATATACCAAATCAATTTCTAAGTAGCAATAAGGAGCTGCCATATATCATTTTCCCTAAATGACCCAATTACCTCAAGGTTTGGAGAAAAATCTATAATACCTCCTCATTTGAAGAGAAATATATGTAATTCAAATATATCCATCTCAAATAGGTATTTATCTCCTTGCTCCAATTTGAGCATCAAAACTAGTGAATTTAGGAAGTGAAAATTATAGTTAGGTGGGCAAGATTTGCTTATCATATTTTTAACATCAACAAATTGGTGCTGTTTGTGGGAGACTGTGAAAAAAGTAAACTATGAAATACTGTTATAACCGAGAAATCTTTAGCATCCATAAAATGAATCCTATAGGAGAAAATTCGAAGGAAAATTATCTCTAGAGGATAAAATTAAAGAATGCAGTAGCAATGAGTTTATGGATAGCAATGCTAACCTAAAACAGTAATGGGAGAAGAGACAGACAAAATTACAAGCTAATATTTCTCGTGCTCAGCATCGTTACATGAGAAAACAGTCATCTATTGCCAAAAGAATCTAGGAAATGGCTGAAAGCCTAAAGTTGTTGACCACGAAAGAATGCTTCTTTGCACAAAGATTGAGAATTTATGAGGACATTTGCAAGGTGATTCCAATGTTAACAGAGAAAGGCATGTTGCTAGCACCTTTCGCTAGAGGAGCAATAGTCTGCAGAATTTGAGAATTGGTGATAATATGACTGAAAGGAAGAGGAAATAGTGGTATAAGGATAAATCCGCAATAGAAAAGACTGTGGATGAATTAAGCTCCCACGATAGAAGATCGCCTCAATATTGTTGTCAGGGAGATCAGAGAGCTAAAAACCATGGCAACATTTCATTCAGTACTCTTCCAAAAAAGGAGTATGAAGATCAGTCGGCTAGGTCGTATGTGATAGATGACAGTATACTATTTTCTAAGAAAATCAAAGAGGTTCCAATCTCGAACAACTTTTTTCGCTCTATAATAGAAAAGTACAATGGGAATAAGGATCATAGTATCATCTATTCAAGTATATGACATGGATGAAACTGAAAAAGGTAGGCCCTGCTCTGAAGTGCAAAGGTTTCTACTTAATATTGGATGGACTAGCTAAAATATGGTATAGTAAATTGCTGTTAGGATCAAACAGAAGTTGGGCACTGTTGGAAATTTACTTAAACATGCACAGCGGAAATAAACAGTTTCAATTCCCACCAGGATTCATCTTTGTATTTAGATAAGAACTGTGATAAGAAATATACATTTTTCTTGATTTTGCAAACTGCTTTGCGCTATCCCTTTTCCAGCAACTTGAATCTGCCTCCCACAGCTGTCCAATTGTCCAACCTCCAATGAAATTCACACAGAGAATAGACTGCAACTGCTAGGGTTTTTCCTCTTGTGCCAACAAGAATAATGAAAACCATATAGATCTCAAACCCTAGCTATGTATTTATATAAATCCAAACGGGCTCGGCCCCGTCCGATCTAATATTTAATTAATCCATCTAATCAAACCCGGTCCGTGAATTAATTAATCCAATTAATTAATTCGGGGATATAAATAACCAATCTAATTAATTAATTTATCCAACGATTGTTAAATTAATTAATTGTCAATCTGAAATCTTCTAATTCTCTTTTGTATGCGACCCATTAGGTTCCCGACCACGATGCCTAACGACGTGAAATATTATTTTGATCTAATCAAAATTGAAAAATTAAATACCTTTTTAATTTATCACAAATTCACACTAACTGTCCCAGATTGATATCTAAGAATGTATCAGGGGCAACACATGTGACGAAAAATGTCACGTGGTATGACAAAACCAAAACTGTTCGTTTACCATGAAACTATAATCCCTTCATCAATATGATCATATCAACTACGAGATATGAAACTGTGTCAATCTCGATTATCGATCATATCTTTTATTCTACTATTAAGCCAATATGAGTCAAAAACTCCTTTTCGATTTATGTGTATACCTTCGCCAAGGATTTCGTTATTGACTTAATTGAATGAAATGCAGATCACAATCTCTTACTATCTAAGAGTGACGAATCCTCTGTTAAATTAATTAATTGTCAATTTGAAATCTTCTAATTCTCTTTTGTATGTGATCCATTAGGTTCCCGACCACGATGCCTAACGACGTGAAATATTATTTTGATCTAATTAAAACTGATAAATTAAATACCTTTTTAATTTATCACAAATTCACACTCGCCGTCCCAGATTGATATCTAAGAATGTATCAGGACAACACATGTGACAAAAAATGTCACGTGGTATGACAAAATCAAAACTGTTCGTTTACCATGAAACTATAATCCCTTCATCAATATGATCCGATCAACTACGAGATATGAAAGTGTGTCAATCTCGATTATCGATCATATCTTTTATTATACTATTAAGCCAATATGAGTCGAAACTCCTTTTCGATTTATATGTATACCTTGGCCAAGGATTTCGTTATTGACTTAATTGAATGAAATACAGATCACAATCTCTTACTATCTAAGAGTGACGAATCCTCTGTTGGTCATTCACAACCTTCATATGGTTCTTAACATACCCGAACGATGTCGTATTAGCGACCCTTGGCAGAGCAACATCAACACCGTCAAAGTATGACTGTCCTCATACAAGGCACTATGATGACCTCAAGTCATATGACCAATTCCACTACCGAAAGTTAGAGATTAACCACTGACACTCAGATAGTTATCCATGTGGAATCTTTTAGCGGGTCTCCAATGTTTTGTTCTATAAAAAAACATCCGTATGTTCATTTAAGTGTCACCACGCTTTAACTCGTGAGATCAACTACTTACTTCACAAGTAAGAAATGTCACACGTGATGGTCTATCTATATTAATGATATCCGATTCTTATTATTACTTACGACCACAGTTTGTTCAAGATCCAATCATACGTAATTTGTATCTCACAATCACAACTCCTTATGATTAACAAATCACTTAAACTTGGATCTTCGAACTCTATTATTTAATATTATTTATCACGAAATTAATTTAAATAAATAATATATCTTGCCAAAATTAAATGCATTAAGCATATTAAAAGTGTTTACAACCTAAATCGATTGGATCTACGGCATAACACTTACAAACTCCTACTTGCACTAGATCCAATCACTCATATATCTAATACCATAAGCGTCCACATGACGATCATGTTTCTGTTGTGACAACGACTTTGTCAGTGAATCAGCAATATTGTCATCTGTGGGAACTCACTCTATCGTTACGTCATTTCTTTGTATAATCTCCCTGATGAGATGATATCGCCTTAGCACATGTTTGGATCGTTGATGAGACCTCGGTTCCTTTGCTTGTGCGATGGCTCCATTGTTATCACAATATAAAGGTATGGGATCAACAATGTTAGGAACGACTCCAAATTCATTAATGAACTTCTTGATCCAGACAGCAATTTACTCGGCTTCTGTTGTTGAATCAACGGTTGTCTCCTGTTTGGAACTTTTCCAACTAACCGCTCCATCGTTGAGAGTAAACATATATCCTGATTAACACTTGCTATCATCTTTGTCAGTTTGAAAGCTGGCTTCAGTAGACCCATGAATCTTCAATTCATTTCCTCCATAGATCAAGAACACATCTTTAGTCCTTCTCAAGTACTTAAGAATGTTCTTAATCGCTATCCAGTGTTTCTCACCAGGGTTTGTTTGAAACCTGCTCGTAACACTTAGAGCATATGAAACATCTGGTCTCGTACATAGCGTCACATACATGATAGATCCTATCGTCGAAGCATAATGAATCTTATCTATGCGACTCCTTTCATCATGTGTTTTAGGACACATATCTTTTGAGAGGTAAATTCCATGTGACATGGGACATAAACCTCTTTTAGACTCTTCCATATTAAATCTTCTCAAGATTTTATCTATGTACGAAGATTGGGATAAGCCTTGTAATCTTTTAGATCTATCTCTATAGATCTTGATTCCCAAGATATACGTTGCCTCTCCCATATCTTTCATGGAGAAATTCTTTGACAACCATAATTTTACCGATTGAAGCATTGGGATGTCGTTTCCCATTAATAATATGTCATCCACATATAATATTAGGAATACGATCGCGCTCCCACTTGTCTTCTTGTAAACACACAGTTCATCTTCATTTTTAATAAAATCAAACCTTTTGATTGTCTCATCAAAACGAAGATTCCAGCTCCTACAGGCTTGCTTTAATCCATAAATGAATCGATTTAGCTTACATACTTTGTTGGCTCCTTTGGATTCAAAACCTTCAGGCTGTGTCATGTACACCTCCTCTTGTAAGTTTCCATTAAGGAAAGCAGTTTTGACATCCATTTGACATATCTCATAATCATAGTATGCAGCTATTGCAAGCAAAATCCGAATGGACTTTAGCATGGCTACAAGCGAAAAGGTTTCATCAAAGCCAACGCCTTGTCTTTGTGTGTAACCCTTCGTTACTAGTCTTGCTTTTGTATGTATGGATGTTTCCATCCACATCGACATTTTTCTTTTAAACTCATTTACAACCTATCCGTTTTATCCCACCTGGAAGGTCGACCAAGGTCCAAACCTTGTTCTCATACATTGAGTTCATTTCAGATTCCATGGCTTCTTGCCATCTCTTCGAGTCAACACTTGACTTCGCTTCTGCGTAATTTGTAGGTTCATCATCCTCGACTAATAATACTTGATTAGTAATCTTGAATTCGTACCTTCTGGGAGGTCGAATGATCCTACTTGATTTATGCTGAGCTAGAGTGTCCTCAGGGTTCTCTACATCCTGATCAAGAGTCTGTCCGTCAACTGGTGTAGGATTAGACTTAGGTTCATCTAATTGGTCAACAGTATCTGTGGATTCTTGAACTTCTTCAAGTTCTAGTTTGCTCACACTACTCTCTCCTAGAATAAACTTTTTCTCTAGGAATATGGCATGTCTTGAGATGAACACCTTCTTCTCAACGGGATTATAAAACTGATATCCAATTGTTTCTTTTGGATATCCCACAAATATGCATTTATCAGATTTAGCCTCAAGCTTATCTGATTCATTTCTCTTTACATAAGCGTCACAGCCCCAAACTTTCTTGTGAGATAAGGTTGGTCTTTTTCCTCTCCATAGCTCGTACGGAGTTTTGTCGACCGATTTAGATGGGAGATGATTAAGTGTGTAGCACGCAGCAATTAGTGCATGACCCCAAAATAATTTTGGGATGTTTACATAGCTCATCATTAATTGCATCATGTCTAACAAAGTGCGATTCCTCCGTTCAGATACACCATTATGTTGTGGTGTATACGATGGAGTCCACTGCGAGAGAATCTCATTCTCTTTTAAATAATCTAAAAATTCTCCCTTTAAATATTCTCCACCTCGATCTGATCTCAGCGTGAGAATATTTTTACCAGTCTGTTTCTCTACTTCGAGTTTGAATTCCTTGAACTTTTCAAGTGCTTCATGCTTGAATTTCATCAGATACACATAACCATATCTAGAATGATCATCAGTGAATATGATGAAGTAAGAGAAACTACCTCTGGCAGTTATTGACATGGGTCCACATACATCAGTATGTATTAGTCCCAGCAGTTCTGTGGTTCTTTCTCCTTTTCCAGTAAAAGGAAACTTGGTCATTTTGCCTAACAGGCACGACTCGCATTTGTCAAATGATTCAAAATTAGTTCACCCCAAGTATCCATCTTTATGTAACTTGGAAATACGTTTGTCGTTAATATGACCCAGTCTGCAATGCCAGAAGTATGTATTATTTAGATTATCACTTTTATGCCTTTTATTTTCTATTCTCATAATAGACGACTCAGTATCAAGAATATAAATTCCATTTTGCAACACACCACAGCCATAAAAGATCTCATCTTTATAAAACGAACAACGATTGTTCTTAACATTAATTGAAAAGCCATTCATGTCCAAACGCGAAATAGAAATAATGTTTTTAGTAATGGCAGGAACAAAATAGCAATTTTCTAATTCTAATACAAGCCCGAAGGCAGTGGTAAGAAATATGTCCCTACAGCTAATGCAGCAACTCTTGCTCCATTTCCCACGTGCAGGTCAACTTCTCTTTTCTACAGTGGTCTACTTCTCTTTAGTCCATGCATATTTATACAAATATGAGATCCACATCCGGTATCTAATACCCAAGAAGCTAATGAAGTAGACATATTAACCCCGATAACAAAAATACCTGAAGTAGAAGCTTCAAAAGACTTCTTTCCCTTCAAGCTAGCAAGGTAAGCCTTGTAGTTCCTCTTCCAATGACCTTTCACTCCACAGTGATAGCATGGGTCATCAGATTTGGTACTGTCCTTGCCTGCTTTGATTGCTTGGTTATTGCCCTTAGCCTTTTTGGATGTTTTCTTAAAACTTCCTTTGATTTTCCTTTTAATGCCCTTGGAAGAATGAATAGCTAAGACATGTCTAGTGCTAACCTTGACATTGGGCTCCACGGTTTTAAGCATATTAAGCAACTTAGGGAGTGTGCATTCGATCTTATTCATATTGAAGTTCATAATGAACTGTGAATAACTATCTGGCAGAGATTACAGAACCAAGTCAATACTTAGTTGATGATCCATGATAAAACCCAATGAACCCAGTTTTTCAATAAAACCAATCATCTTCAGCACATGAGCATTGACTGAAGATCCCTCTGCCATTTTGCACCGGTATAGTTATTTAGAGGTCTCATACCTCTCCACACGAGATTGTTTATCATACAACTCCTTGAGATGAAAAATCATAGTATAAGCATCCATACCCTCATGTTGCTTCTGCAACTCAGGTGACATAGCTGCAAGCATCACACATGCTACAGTATTATCGTCATCACCGTGTTTGTTGTAAGCAGCCACCTCTTCATGAGTGAAATTTTCAGTAGGCACCACTGGAAAGGGCTGTTCAAGGACATACCCAATTTTCTCATGCCTGAGAACGATTCTCAAATTGCAATGCCAATCGAAAAAATTTGATCCGGTCAGTTTGTTGGCATCCAGTATGCCTCTCAAATTCATATGATTACTCATGATTTAAAAACTGTAAATGACGAAAAATATAGAATTAATATGTATTATAATGCATATGCACAAATTCAATATGGACTTTAATTAAACGTGCTCCCACTGTTTAAAATAAATTCATGACCCTCATACATAAATTATTTGAATCCACATTTGATTCCCAGTGGGCTGGGATCCCATTCGTTGTATCAAGATCTTGAGTGTACTCAACAAATCTTAATAAAACATTTGGGTAGATATTATTATCAATTGTATCTCTATACAACTCCTAGATCATTAAGCTGACAACTCTTTTGTCTTCACACATCTTATGTGTTTGCTTAACATGCCTCTAAAACTTATCTCCTTAAGTGTACTCAACAAAAGATAAATTTTAGTTAAATCAAACCCATCATTTAGAAATATCAAATATTTCATAGTGTCAAACATATCCCTAATAGACCATCCTTAAGTGTACTCAACAAGTTAAGGTCGATTTAGGATTCTCGTTTTTCACTATAATGATGGAAGGCAAATAATACTAACTTCATATTTTAACGAGGGATTTAACGTGCAATGGTCTCATCAAGTAATTATATATATATATATATATATATCTACTATGTGAATAAATATATATAAATAATAATATGGATGACTATGGACTTGTTCTATCTAGTTTTCCCGAGCCAAAAGGAAGACTAGTTGGTCAATTCCTAAGGGGTACAACATTGGATCAACACCAATGTACCATCTCCATGGTGTCCACCTTTTCTTGCACCCTCAATTAGTTAAACTGCAACATGTATCCTATACTAGTTGGCACGCAGGCCTAAAAGAAATTGGACTTGCAGGCCCATAATAATAACAATGACAACGGACTCGCAAGTCCAATATAATAAAGAGCTCACATGCCCATAACAATAATAATAACAACGGACTCGCAAGTCCAAAACAATTAAGGGCTCGCAGGCCCATAAAACAACAAGAAGTAAATCAACTATTCAACACATCCATGTAGTCGAGTCTATAATCATCCATAAACATTCATCCCATAAATATTTCCTATATATAATATCTAATATGCAATGTCTCATAAATCTAGCAATTATAGTCATCAAAACTAATTCAAAATTTTGGATCGAAATAATTAAATAATTAATTAATCATATTAATTAATTAACTTAATTGGCGGGCCTATTTAATTAAAATCAAATTTTAACTAAATCCCGAATTAGAGTCCAACTCTAATTCCATAACTATTGGGCGAAGTAATTTAATCAAAATCGAATTTTAATTAATTATTAAATTAGAGTCATACTCTAAATTTTAATTTGAATTGGGAAGTGATTTTAATTAATATAATATTAGAGTCCAACTCTAATAAAATTGAATTGATATTTTTAATTCAGGACAAAATTCCCAAATAAAATAAAAATTCAATTAAGGGTCAAAATTAAATATTTAAGTTAAAATCTAATTTTAACAAAATATAAAAGTCATCAAATTTTAAATAAATTTTAATTTTGGGTCAAAATTAGGGTATGGGTCAAACCCAATTAAGATTTAGTTTTGAAAACAATATTAAAATCAAATACAAAACACTTTTGAAAATTACAAATTTGATCCAACAGAAAAATTAATAACAGTGGCTTCCATATTCGTAAATTGTAGAAATACCCTCCATTTAAAAATTACAAATTGACCCCTTCAGAAATTGCAGGCGGGGACTTGCAATTACATTAATTGCAATGGAAGCCCCCGCCTCTAACCAACCCTGTGAAACCCTAAATTTTTTTTTCTTTTTACGACGTTGTCCCGCCCAATAGGTTGCAGGGGCGATGTCGCCTGTAGCAGCTCCTTAGCCGCTGCCTGCAGCGCGCGCTGTTGTGCGCAGCAGCGTGCGCACCACCGCCACCGCTGCCCGCCGCCTAGATCCTTTTTTTTTTTTTTCAAAATCAGATTCTGGAAAATAAAATTAAAAACTATAATTGCTAAATTCAGGGATAAACATGATTAAATCAACTTTTAATTTAATCAATATGTAATTCAATTTCTAACAGATACAAAGTTGGCTTTGATATTACTGTTGGGAATTTACTTAAACATGCACAGCTGAAATAAACAGTTTCGATTTCCACCAAGATTCATCTTTGTATTTAGATAAGAACTGTGATAAGAAATATACATTTTTCTTGATTTTGCAAACTGATTTGCGTTATCCCTTTTCCAACAACTTGAATTTGCCTCCCACAGTTGTCCAATTGTCCAGCCTCCAATGAAATCCACATAAAGAATAGACTACAACTGCTAGGGTTTTTTCTCTTGTGCCAGCAAGAATAATGAAAATCATATGGATCTCAAACCCTAACTATGTATTTATATAAACCCAAACGGGTTCGGCCCGGTCCGGTCCAATATTTAATTAATCTATTTAATCAAACCCGGTCCATGAATTAATTAATCCAATTAATTAATTCGGGGATATAAATAACCAATCCAATTAATTAATTTATCCAATGATTGTTAAATTAATTAATTGTCAATTTGCAATCTTCCAATTCTCTTTTGTGTTCGACTCATTAGGTTCCCAACCACGATACCTAACGACGTGAAATATTATTTTGATCTAATCAAAACTGATAAATTAAACACCCTTTTAATTTATCACAAATTCACACTCACCGTCCCAGATTGACATCTAGCAATGTATCAGGACAACACATGTGACGGGAAATGTCACGTGGTATGACAAAATCAAAACTGTTCGTTTACCATGAAACTATAATCCCTTCTTCAATATAATCCGATCAACTACGAGATATGGAAGTGTGTCAATCTCGATTATCGATCATATCTTTTATTCTACTATTAAGCCAATATGAATCGAAAACTCCTTTTCGACTTATATGCATACCTTGGCCAAAGATTTCGTTATTGACTTAATTGAATGAAATACGGATCACAATCTCTTACTATCTAAGAGTTATGAATCCTTTATCGGTCATTCACAACCTTCATATGGTTCTTGACATACCAGAACGATGTTGTATTAGCGGCCCTTGGCAGAGTAACATCCAACACCGTCAAAGCATGACTGTCCTCATACAAGGCACTATGATAACCTCAAGTCATAGGACCAATTCCACTACCGAACATTAGAGATTAACCACTGACACTCAGATAGTTATCCATGTGGAATCTCTTAGCAGGTCTCCAATATTTTGTTCTATAACAAAACATCCACTTGTTATTTAAGTGTCACCACACTTTAGCTCGTGAGATCAGCTATTTACTTCACAAGTAAGAAATGTCACACGTGATGGTCTATCTGTATTAGCGATTTTCGAATCTCGTTATTACTTACGACCACGGTTTGTTCAAGATCCAATCATACGTAATCTATATCTTACAATCACAACTCCTTGTAATTAACAAATCACTTAAACTTGAATCTTTGGACTATATTATTTAATATTATTTATCCCAAAATTAATTTAAACAAATAATAGATCTTGCCAAAATTAAATGCATTAAACATATTAAAATTATTTACAACCTAAATCGATTGGATATAGGGCATAACACTTACAGGCACAACTGAAGTCAGCATTTTTATTAGCAAGAAAATTGTTCATTTAGTTTGATCCATTTCTCACTTTTTATTATTTCTCCCTGAAGTCCTTTTCTTGCTCCATTTCAGTCATTTAACTTCCCGTTACATCTAATTGACTCATTGTACTTTCCAATTGATATCATGCAGTTTGAAATATATTTTTGATATGTGCAATTTAGTCCCTGAACTTTTGATTTCTTCTATTTTCCCATTTTTCACTTATTTTCTTCAATTCCATCTTTTTGCATCGAGCTTTACCTCATATACAAGACTAATATACATTTTCTAATAAAAATGTATAACAATCAATTAAAAATCGTTAAACAAACTCTTAAAAAAAATGAGGATTAGTGATGAATGTCCCATTTTAATTTCAAAAATTGGGTAACTTTCACGTAGGAATTTAATTACAATTAACTCGTGTTTATTTTTTAAAATTAAAAAATTACTAAACTTAATTAAAGTGTAGTCAATTTAATCCTTTTAAATAAATTTGTGTTTTGCACGATAAAATTTCTTGAATAATCCGAAATGTCGATTGCATGTAGATGGCGTTTCTCGACCTTGATTAATTTCTCAAATTGGCTGCGAAAATTTGTTAACTTCTCTGTTGAATGTCGCAGTTCTTTTATTGTGGTGAATGTGTATAGGAATTATACATAAACTAATATATTTTGGTATTTCACGTATTTTTAATCTTTCTGGAATAATGTTTGTTTAATTTGCTATATTTTTAATTGATAATACTATTTACAGTCACTCACTGTTGTAGTCGTATCTGACATAAATGTGATCATTAGTGATTTAATACATTAATGTGACAATTTTTATTACTTTATGTAACAAATCATTAACCCCATATATATGTCACGTAAGATAACTATTGTAGTGAGCAACTGCAACTAGCATTATTCTTTTTAATTTCCCTGATTTTTCAACCCAACCCTTTATGGCCTAATTGTGTAATTTTCCCTTCGGTTTTAACGATTATTACGTGTCGTGGTTTTGAAGCCAATGGGAGAAGCCAAGTGTTTTGTAGCCCCTCCGTAACGTGTAACTATTTTCCGTTTTTTTTTTTTAAATGTTTGAGACGTTAAACTTGATGGTGGAAATAACGAAATTTAAAAACGGTTTATAAAATTTTAAGGGCCGTTTGGTTTGTGTTTAAAATTCCTAAAAACACGTTTGATTTGTCATTTTGAAAAATTATTTCTTAAAGCTAAAAATTAGAAAATGTTTGCCTTGAAATTTGAAAAATTATTTTAGGACATTTTATTCTGAAAATCTTGATTATATAGTGAAAATAGAATAATTTTATATTAATATATTATCAAATAATATATACATTTTAAAGTTGGTGAATCTTACAATTTTTTTTCTCGCTACAAAAGTAAAATAAATAATAAATAAAAAATTGAATTCTTAACATAATAAATAAAAATAGAAATTAATGATGTGGATTACGAATATTTTTTTCTATGTTTATTTGAATATTTTCTTATAATTATTATGTAAATAATCATCAAGTGCTTGAATTATTTTTTTATTTTTATAATTTTATTTTTTAGAATTTTATTTTTTCTAGAATTTCAGATTTTTTTAAATTTTATTTTTTGAATTTTATTTCTTAAATTTCTATATTTTTATTTTTTTAAATTTTATTTATATATTTATTTTTCATATTTTGAGTGATTTAAGAATTTTCACTAAAAACACTCAAAACATTAAAAATGCTTTTGACTTTTATGTTGTAAGTTTATCATTGTTTTCGAAAATGCATTTTCATAAATATCAAACAAAAGACATTTGTAGTATATTGTAAAATTGAAAACCAAAAACAGTTTGAAAATAGCAAAACAAATTTGCCAAAATAATAAAAGAAAAGGGAAAAACACAAAACACCGTGATTGGTGAGTCTAAAACCCAATCAAGAGTTAGCAAAATCCTAGACCGTGCGATTTTGCCTTCGTGCTTTCTATTTGAGATAGCAAATTTATTGATTACTTAAAATTCATATAAATATAATTCTATTAATCATTAATTTAAATTTCAAACTTTCAGATTCAGTTTGTATATATCTAGGAGGTAAGATTGGTATGTTTTTATCCCTTTTGTACTAATACTTTCTATCAATGCCAAACCTTTCATATAAGTATAGAAGCTAGGCAGACTCGCAGAAAGATGTTCCTGAAATTGATAATTTTTCAATCCAAATATTTTCTATCGGGAGTTTTTTCCATCCACTCCAGAGCTAGACTCCATCCTATCTTTATCCCCTGCCTTCCATTTATAAACCAAATACCGGCAGGCATGCGTAAAGCATCTTTCTTGCTCGGTTATCAGTCAATGAAGTCATTCTGGATCCTTGACTTAGGAGGTGTTGGGGGTTGGGGGGGGGCACAATTGAACCGAACGGTTCGTTGCCTAGTTAGTTCGACCGTTTAGAAGTCCAAGACTGGGTTGAGCCCAAAAAATTTGAGCAAGCCGAATAGGGCTCAGCTCTAGCCCGAAGGATAGCGAGTCATTAGGTCCCCTTTGAGACAAATTCTGATGGTCCCATTTGGCTAGGCCAATATGACTGTTGGCCTCTACCAATTGTGATATAGGTTATTTATTTTATTTTTTAAAAAAGTCTATAAATACCAATCGTTGCATTTTATTTTTTCACACGAATTCTCTACGGTCTACCAATTCTAAATTTCTTATTATTCCTCATAAAAATACAATTAAATTAGTTCATTTACTAGTTCATATTTCATCACTTCAAATTTTCATCTATTATTATTTATTTTCGATTTCCAGTTTTCAACTTTTTCTTTTACCAAATGTATCGCAATAACTATTTGCTGAATATTGAGGCTATGTTTAATGGTGGTGTCAACTCCAACACACCATTGACACCACAAAGTGCGTCTCCTATGTTCGATAACGATTTTAGTGATCTTAATGACATCTCAATTTCTGATGATTTGGGGATGAAGATTTGCATGGGAGTAAATCCAAATGAATTGGATGACATCGATGAAGAAGAAGAGGAAGAAGAAAAGCGTATAATAGGTGCAACCAACAAATGAAAAATGAAATAAACTGCCAAATATTGGAACATTTCAAATTGGTGTCCAAGGGTCATCAAGTTGATGCAAAGCAATAATCCTAATTAGTATGTTGATACTGCAAAGTTAAATTGGTATGACAAAAGGGTATCGAAACTATCTACCTAAATAGACAATACAAGAAATGTTTCGCCAAACATAGATCTATGGATCTTACACAGAGTTAACTCCAATTTGATTCTACTTCTTCCAGCACAAGTTCTAGTACACTAAATTCATAGGTCTATTCAGAAAAAAGATGTCGTGAGGGAAATGGTCAAGTTCATATTCTGTGCTAAGCAGTCGCTTAGCAGTGAAAATCAAACATTCCACTAAAATTGTACAAAAATATCTTCAACCAAAGTACGTACCAGTTAATAAAAACACTTTTCATGCTGATGTTGATTGCATTGATTATTTCACTAGAGCAAAAATGTCGCTAATACATGATTTACAATGATATGGTAGTATTTTATCTATTACATCTCTACTTATGGAAAGATATTAATAAAAAATTACATACCCACTATGATAATGCATAAAAATTATTGTTTTTAAAGAAATTATTTTTCTCAAAATACTAATAATATATTTAATGCTAATATGATTATTACAAGAAAATATCATTGTAAAATTAAAATTCTAGATTTACTTTTGATAATGCAACTATTAATAAAATCAGTAGTAGATATATTATGTAGGGATTTTAATCCTGATTATAGTTATTTTCTTTTTCATGTTTTTCATATATTTAATTTAATTATGCAAAATGGATTGAAACATATTAGCGAACACGTTAATAGAATTGGGAACACACTAATATTTATTACAATATCACCTAGTAGTTAATAAGGTTTTGAAGATTTTTGTGAACATGAAATACATGCCAAAATATTTATCGTTGACGTAGGTCATGGGGAACGCAACTTACCTATTACTAAAATCTTATGATAGGTTAGAAGCACTTTTTAATGAATTTTATAATTTTAAGCATACAAATGATTCGTCGATTGATGATTTAAGATATCGCGATTGGAAATTTGCATTTAAGAATAGAAAAATTTTAACAATTTTTATGACACTAATGATGTATTTTTAGGGATATATTACCCTAACAGTTCTAAAGTGCTTGAACATATTTATCATATTGCATTGACTTTCAATGAATATAAAAATAAGTTTGAGTTTAGTATTATATTATATATGATGAAAACGAAATTTTAAAATATATTGGGGAGAATTGACAATAGTAATTCCTTCAGTTTATGTAATGGACCCCATATATAATTTAAAGGGAACAAGAATTTTGCTGGGTTAACAAGGGCTTTGTTCACATAACCCCTACAAACACTCGCACCAAGCACATGTATAAAAAATTACCAAAAACCCCACCCATCTCCCAATGGTGTGAGTGTTCGGTCTGTACATGAAGCAGCTCCCAAGGGCACAAAGATTAATATAAAAAAAAAAAAAAATCAAATGCATTACATTTTCAGAACCCGTGCCTTGTATTAATATTTAAAAAATAAATAAATAGATAAAAATCAAATGCATTACATTTTAAATCTCCAAGTGCATATTATAATATAAAGAGTCCTTTTATATGAAATCTATGAATTGTATGCTCAAAAATTGGGTGCGGATGTTAGACGTGCATCCCGTACCCATACCTAGTGCTATTATAGACCCAACACAACAATATTGTTTAATTACTAACAATTAGGGGCGGATCCACATGTTGGTGAGTTAGGGCGGTCGTCCTAACTGGATCCGCTAAGAGTCATTCTTGTTGTTGACAATAGATAAACTTTTTAACTTATATAACTGGTAATTCACTTTATTTCCATCCATCTCTCATCGCTCAATTGGTTGGAGGATGCCAATTCACATTGGAAGTCCGAAATTCGAATCTCTTCCCAACCAATTTTTAGTGCAATATTTTTATTTCTACCTTTTTCACCAAAATTAATGAAATATGGAGAGGATTCGAACCTGCCATCTCTCTTTAGCATTATGGAGAGCTAAACCATTGTGGCACTTGAATTTCAAGATTTAATTGAACAAAATAATATATGTTAAGTTTTAGCCGAATGAATATTACTTCCTTCATTATAGTGATTTTTTGGGTATGTAGACGGGAATGAAATTGTAAAAATGCGTATCTAAAAATATGACTTGAATTACTATGAATTATTTTTCAAATGATATAAAGATTGCTCTTCCTTTGAATTATGCAAAACTCGGCCACAATATCATTTGGTAATTACTGTTAATATGTATAACAGAATTATATATGTTCATTTTAAACAAAATAATTGTTATATTTAAATTTTAAGCCATGTTTCATTTCCTTATTTTTTTTTCAACTACACATTCTTCAATAAAATAATATTACACACAAATTCAAATTTATTCTTTATTTTTAATAACACTTTCTCCATCAAATCACTATTCCAAAATGCATGGACCCATAATGTTTAAATGAATAAATTTAATGAGGACAATATTGAAATTTGACATGGATGAAAATAAAAATTTTAAAATTTTTTATTTTTTGCAAAAAAAAAAGCATCAAACTGGCTCGTAATATTTTATTGTGGCGACGATTAACGACCACCCGTGCTGACTTAAAATCATAGATTCGCCCTGCTAACAATGGTTAGCAGTGAAACAATGAATATAGGTTGTGATATATCTTCTTCCCAGTACTAACGTATATCGTGCATAAGTAGAATACTGTAGCGTTAGCTTATTCATCATGTGCTTAAAGTTATAGACCCATTTGATGCAGTTGGATCAGAGTGACTTAATATTTGGAGATGTCATAAACATCAACATCAAGTTGTTTTCATCATAGCACGTGACCTACTAATATCTCTTGCTAGCATTGTAGCATTTGAAGTTCGTATCAAGACTTAAAGAAGATAAGTAAAAAATTTAATGTGCATAAAGGATTGACAAGAATCTAGGTACCAAATCCAATATCTATATGTTCAAATAGCATTTGATCGGGGAAATGATATTTAAGTTCTTCACACTTTTTCATTTTCTTAATATTATTCAACTTTCTTAAGAATTGTACATACAAGAAGTTGTTTCTATACAACTTAACTTCACCTATCCTTAAAATAAGCAGTCAATCCCAATCCTTGACGAAAAGAGATTTTTTTAACATTTTTTTTAAAGGGAAGCTCATAGATCTGCTCGTGCCTCTGTTGTTCAGCTAGAACCATAAATAAAAAATAAGTTTTAACTTTTAACAAGGGTCGATTCAATCTAGTTCCAATATAGTTCTAGCCCTGTTCCAAATCTCACTGAGTGCATGGTTTGAGGTAGGATTGAACAAAACTTTCGAGCCGAACTCCAACCAAACAAAGTAGTTCTTGTTAAGTTAAATACTCGAACGGATATCTAAATTGAGAACCCACAATTTTGGTTGGATTTTCGTTTCTAGACCTAGTACAGAAGAATCAAATCTCCCTAATTTTTTTTTTATCTTTAATAAGCCTAATTATTTTAATTTTTAAATAAATTTACCAACTCATTAGTTCAAACCCAAAATATTATTTTTCCTATTTCTAATTTTCAATCAAGTCCAACTTATTCAAATGGACATAAGTTTTACCTAAATCTCTTATTCAAATGAGCTCGCTATTTTACTATTCTTGTGATTTTAATAGCTAAATCTATGAAAAGCTCAACAAAGAGAGGCACAAAACATATCACGGGATTAAATTACATTATTTTGTAAGAGTTAGGATTGAACATGTTAAAGTTAAATTAATTAATGCATAGAACCCAGGAATCGAATGTAACCAAACTCGGATGATTCCATAATTAAATTTGAACCCAACGGTTCTACTTAATAAACATCTAAAAATTTAGGTTCAATTCTGTTTGGTTCTGTCTAGCCCTAGTTTGGGGAAAAATATCCATCCTATCTTGTACAAGAGAACATTTAATTGGCTATAAGTCCACAAATCAATATAAATTTAGCCTCGATTAGTACATAATTTATAAGTAGTGCATAGATTCAGTCAACATTAAACATTAATTTCAATCACTTACATTGCCAAACAGGTTCTTAAGTTTGTAGGACTAAGTGAAGATTGTTACCTATGACTTGATTGGCAAGAAAGTCGAGATCTCGGATTGGGATGGTGGTAATCCGGTGATTTAGGGTTCATCAAGTGGTGAGTGATTATTGCTAATTATTACTGTTTCTTATTATGCTACATAATTTTGTCATACAATCTACTTATCTGCCCTTTTCTCTTGCAATTCTAGCCTCTATTAAGCCCCCATTTGTTTCTCATTTTTGGAAGAATGCAAATGAAAAATATAGTCGTTACGCGTCTCACATAAGAGATAAAAATTCAAATTTAATGGCTTGATGTAATGGATAACGGTTATAATAGAAATTCAAATTTAACGACTTGATGTGATGGATAACGATCGTATTTTTCATTTTAATAAGAAAAGAATGAGAATCAAACAAGGGCTAAATATATTTGGTACGGTTGTTACCCATTGTCCACCCACATATTTACTCAATTTAAATGAGAATATTTTAGAAGATTTTAAGGGTTTGACGCACAACAAGGTTCATTTTTATGCAATTTAGGTATGATTATATTTGCTATTTATTATACCAGTTTATTTATTAATCACTACTTATTTTGTCCAATGAAGTTACAATAAAGAGTTACATAACTCTCTTAATTTTTACCTACACAAAATTATAATGCTCAGCGTGCGTTACACACATGATTTAATACATTATGTCAACTTTCCATTCATTGCTGTGAAGAATCCTATTGAAAATAGTAAAATTCCTTATTATCTTACATACACTACTAAAAATTATGGCTTCAGCGATGAAAATTTACCGATGGTCTATTTCCATCGTTGACAGAGATGGGTTGTCTACAAAATTTCGACTAAATATCTTATTAATTTTTTTTAATTAAAATGACAAGGTATACCGACGATGTCTGTAAAAGAGTTAGTACATTTTTTAATTGAAACACTAACAAATCTACGTAAACTAAGCGATTTTAAAATCATAATTTTAATTCAATTTGATAGGTTGATTATTTTTGGATTCACCCTAATCAATTGACGCCTTTTAGGCTTGTAGTGCTTATTATATATCGAAGTCTATCCCTTAAAAATGGTAAATTTCCTTCTAGCCTTTTTATTCTTACCTTTAGACTCTTCACAATTCCTCCTTTTTCCTTCCATCTAAGAAAAGAACTTGGGTTCACTTAAGCCCTATTTCAACTTTTTCTTATTTTAATAACCAAAAAATAAAATAAAATAAAATAAAATAAAATAAAATAAAATAAAATAATTCATTTTTTTCTTAACCATGTATAGTTGTAAATAACTTTATAATAATTATATTGACACTAAGATTGCATTATAGGTATTCAATTTTTGTCTATTGTCGTACTTATATTCTCAATTTTTTTTTTATCATGTTCTTATCTCTAGTTTAATTAATTAGCAAATCTGATTCTTGATTATGGTTTTTGCTCAAATATTTTGTAATCATGCTTTGAAGTGGGGCAAATATCATATCGCATTTTTTTGTATTTATTTTTTATTTTGTTATTTTAAAAATATAAGGTGTAAGTAATTATTTCTATGGTTTCTAGTAGTCTTCTCACACGAAAATTGTATCAGGGATTAGATGTACTAATCAATGAAATGTTGAAAATAAAAAGCGATGAAAGAAATATTGAGGATATAAAAGAATTAATGAACAAAATTTAAAGTCCTAATGCAACTAAAAAGTGATGTAATAAAAAACATTGTAGTGGCAATATAATAGCCAATAATTTTATTGATTGATTGTAATAAATATACTTTGGAAACATAAAATATGTTATTTTTGGTTTATATTTTATTGAAGAAGGAAAGGATGGAAGATCACGGGTGCTAATTAAGGGTCATGATTCGTAATCAAAACCCAGCTTCTGTGGGTAAATTTCACATGCGTCACTATTGTTTGAGTCCTAATATTTTGAGTTATTAAATTTTGGAATTTTTTTTTTTTTTTTTTTGGGGAGAATGTAAGGTTAAATTGTAGAAAAAAATTTGGATTTATGTGTGAAATTATTTTGCCACTTTTTGTCTTTCTTAAAAAAAATAAATAAATAATAACTTTACTTTTCATACTTATTTTCAATTAAATATTTACATAATAAAATATTTTGTACATAAATTCAAAAAAAATTCTTACATTTTTAACCACACATTCTCTAAAAATCATTATTCAAAACATCATTATTAATTAAAGAATGACCATCAAACAAGGGCTTTATTAGGAAAACGTATGGCTGAAAATGAGTTTTTTAAAAGATGAATTTTAAAGAAATGGAGTTTAAACAGTTGGATCATTAAACTTTAATTTGTTTGAATTGATAATAAAAAGTCAATTCAAATTTAAATTTCACCACTTCATTAATTTCATCTTCTAGATAGACAAGAATTGCTTAATTGGTAGTTATAACACAACAGATCTTCCACATAATTGTTGTATGGCAAGTATCAACGTTATGTCATGAAAGTGTTAAACTCGAGTTTCGATGTCCAATAAAAAAAATCTCAATTGTGTCGATACATTTTGAAATATAAATTGATTCTTCTAAACTTTTAATTTAAAGACATTATCATAACTCTCGTTTAATCATTTTTCATTATAAGGTGCCACACGTGAAAGATTAGTTGTGATATAACTGCCAACCGTGAAATTTTCGACCAGATTGAAGGAAAATACGAGATAAAATGTGACGGGATAAAAATTCAAAGTTAAATTAAAGTTCACCAACGCAATTAAGACAAATTAAAATTTAGACCCTATTTGAGCCATATTATTTTCTCATTAAAATGAAAAATATGACAGTTATTCATCATACCAAGTTACTATATTTGACTTTTTATCTCTTATGTGGAATCTGTATCAATTATATTTTTCATTCTTATTTTTACAATAATGTTTCGTTGGATGTTCAGTGACGGTTTCTGTAAAAAAAAAAAAAAAAAAAAAAGGAGGAGAAAATTGTCAAAGGCCATTTGCCTCAACTCTGACTTTTTTTCAATAAATTTTCTTGAAAGTGAAGGCTGTGGGGACAGGGCCCAAAAGATTCGTAAAATATTCGAAAATAATAATGTACCTCTAATATAGAAACACAAAAATAGAGGGATTGTCCCCCCAAGTCTTGGGTTTTCCTTTTACAACGCCTATATATAAATACAGGAACATTCAATTCGAAGACAGAAACTGAAAAAACTCAACTGGGAAATTACCAAGTTT
The DNA here is from genome assembly GCF_002742605.1 of Olea europaea var. sylvestris. Classification (NCBI taxonomy): domain Eukaryota; kingdom Viridiplantae; phylum Streptophyta; class Magnoliopsida; order Lamiales; family Oleaceae; genus Olea; species Olea europaea. The sequence goes on from NW_019260152.1 coordinate 97,104, forward strand.
CGAAGAGAAAGTAAAGGAAAATGGGTGATTTGCTTCGTAATACTAATAGAGATGGACTAGGGTTGTTTAGGGTTTCGATGTGTGGCGGTACTCAAGAAATTGAACCTATGTCAACTGAAGGCAGCCATTATAGTCTGTCTACTGGGATCCTTCCTTCTCTTGGTGCGAGAAGCAATCGTAGAGTCAAGCTCCGAAGGTTCATCGTTTCGCCTTATGATCGCCGCTACAGGTTCTTCTTCTGATTATTTCTCTATATCTATTGATATATATATATATATTGCATGTTCTTGCAGACTCACTCTTGTCTCTCTTTGGAAGTTTGGGGTTCGAGATATCGTGATTTGGATGGACCGGGCCCACAGAAGTTTTTCTACAATCTAATATAATTCCCGTTAATTATACATTTGTCACTTGTTTTACTCCTTGAAAGCACATTTTTCTAACTAATTCAAGAAAAAGAACTTTTCTCCGTTGATCTTCTTTGACATTTTTAGTTTTGGTGGTTTTTTTGGTTTTTCTTGATTATGTCGATGGAGAAAAGTGGAATGGATACTGCTTTTTTTAGTGTGCTTTTTGATTTCGAATAGTCATTCATTGGCTGCCTGTTTTGGACTTCACCTACCTTGTTTTTACTGTTTAGAAATCACTTGAGAACTTTATTTGGAATTTGGAAATCAATTTTAATTCTTATGTTTGGAACATGGGAACTGATTCAATTGGAATGAAGTTTCAAAGTTTGATTTATATACTTAGTTTTGAGCCGTATATGTTTTAAAATCCGTCTGTTGACTGTTAGACACCTGTTGGAATATGGAAAAAAAAAATCAGTTTGCCTTTTGGAAAATTCAACTTAGTTTGAATTGAATTATGTTTGTAGGATATGGGAGACCTTTCTGGTTGTTCTTGTTGTCTATACAGCATGGGTGTCACCATTTGAATTTGGGTTTCTTGAGAAACCAGAGGGACCTCTGTCCATAGCAGACAATGTTGTCAATGGATTTTTCGCCGTTGATATCATTCTTACATTCTTTGTAGCATACCTGGATAGAACTACCTATCTTCTTGTTGACAACCCAAAGCAAATTGCTTGGAAGTATGCGAGTTCTTGGTTGGCATTTGATGTGATATCTACAATCCCTTCTGAACTTGCTCGTAAGATCTCCCCGGGATCGTTGCAGACATATGGCTTATACAACATGCTTCGTCTCTGGCGTCTCCGGAGAGTTAGTGCATTATTTTCCCGGTAAAATACTTTATCCTCTTTTTTGTTAATAATTTTTTGCAGTATATGTCCATATTTTCTCAAGCTTATATGACGGTACATTATTTTTGTTTAATTTTCAATTTTTCTTTCTTCAAAACAGATTGGAGAAAGATAGGAACTTCAACTACATTTGGGTTAGATGTGCAAAGCTTGTTTGTGTAAGTTCATTTTAAATACATTAGGATTATGCTATCGAGAGAAATGTGGTCTGTTTTAATGAACTATCTTCTTTTTGTAATGTAGGTTACTTTATTTGCGGTTCATTGTGCTGGTTGCTTCTATTATCTTCTTGCTGCTCATTATCATGATCCAAGCAAGACATGGATTGGAGCAGCTATGGAAGACTTCCTTCAGCAGAGCATATGGGTTCGATATATCACTGCAATTTACTGGTCCATCACAACTCTCACTACCGTAGGTTATGGGGATTTGCATGCTGAAAATACAAGAGAGATGATATTTGACATTTTCTACATGCTCTTCAACCTTGGACTCACAGCATATTTGATTGGAAATATGACAAATTTGGTGGTCCACGGGACCAGTAAAACTCGACAATTTGTGAGTAATTCTTGTATGTATTGCTTCTCTATTGCTGTTGATTCATTTGATTTTGTCAATTTATGTTTCTGTTATTTTCCATGCAACACTAGAGAGATACCATTCAAGCTGCTTCAAGTTTCGCACAGAGGAATCAACTGCCTGCTCGACTTCAAGATCAGATGCTTTCGCATTTGGGGTTGAAGTTCCGGACAGACTCAGAGGGGCTGCAGCAGCAGGAGGCTCTCGATTCACTTCCAAAAGCTATACGCTCAAGTATATCGCATTTTTTATTCTACTCTCTGGTAGACAAGGTATACTTGTTTCGTGGAGTGTCCAATGATCTACTCTTCCAGCTGGTAATTCTCTATAACCGAGTCGATCATCACTGTTTATTTTTACCTACAAACTGATGTTGTTATAATGACATATTTCCTTATATTGAAGGTCTCTGAGATGAAAGCCGAGTATTTCCCTCCCAAAGAGGATGTAATCTTGCAGAATGAAGCACCTACTGACTTTTATATTCTTGTTACAGGGGCAGTGGTAAAGTCGGACATCCAAACTCTGTCTGTTTCTCATCATTTCTTATTGTAATCGAGCTCAATTGATTGTGCTAGCATATTTTTGGATTATATCATGATGTATCAATTGCTTTACAGGAACTGCTGGTTCTGAAAAATGGAGTTGAACAGGCAAGTCTGCTTTATAAATCCTAAGTGGAAATTCTCTGCACCTCAGAAGAGCGTTTTTCACTTTTACTTTAAAACCTCGACTGATTCTCAAATATTTTTAGGTTGTTGGAGAGGCCAAAGCTGGCGATCTTTGTGGTGATATTGGTGTACTTTGCTATAGGCCTCAACTATTCACAGTGCGAACAAAAAGATTAAGTCAGCTATTACGACTGAACCGTACTGCATTTTTGAACATTGTTCAGGCCAATGTTGGAGATGGGACAATAATCATGAATAATCTCCTTCAGGTCCATATCCCTTTCAGAGTTTCCATTATCTTTTGTAAACAACGTTGATCAAATGTTACCTGCTTATATGGCAGGTAAATATTACTAAAAACTTATTTCACAACATGAAACGTGTAACTTGAATCTTATGTGGAAAAGTAAATCATGGATGGTGAACATTAGTTCAAAAGTAGACTTAAAGCCGATCATAAATAACAGTTTTATCATTGACTTCCTTTCTTCAGCATTTGAAGGAGCTTAAGGACCCGATAATGGAGGGAGTTCTCCTAGAGACGGAGAACATGCTTGCTAGGGGTAGATTGGATCTGCCTCTCACCCTATGTTTTGCAGCAATTAGAGGAGACGATTTGCTGTTGCATCACTTGTTGAAGAGGGGTCTTGATCCAAATGAATCTGACAATAACAGAAGGACGGCTCTGGTGTGTGTCTTAATTCGTATGGATAAACTCTAATATAATAGCTTTTGAAATGCATTTTTCTCATCTTCATTTTCATCGTTTCATCTAATCAGCATATAGCAGCATCAAAAGGAAACGAAAACTGTGTGCTTCTTTTACTGGATTTTGGGGCAGATCCTAACAGCAGAGGTAATTTTCAGTTTTATCAAAGATTGATTCTATCTAATCTGCCACATCAAATAAAGTTCTTGTTTTTTTATCATACAGATAGTTCTTTTATATAATTTGTGTTTCGATTCACACCTATTTTTGTTCGTTAGCTATACACAATAATTTCTGAGTATGGCCTTCTTACTAAAATATTCATCATAAACTTTCCAAATTCGGATAATCTTTTATATTTGGCCATGTTTTACTAATTCTGGCATTATTTATGTATCAAATTGCCTTTGACAATTTTTAGTTGACTATCAATAACTGAATGCTTAATCTTGTCATCATATAACTGTCAATGAAGCACTAAACGTGCCAGATTGAATGTCGAGAGAGATCTGAATCTAATATTAGTGTTTTTTTTTTAATATATATTTCAATAATTCACTGGTTTCCCCTTTTTTTTTTATACGGGATAAGTCAAAGAAATTAAAAATTTCCATTCAATCTTCACATCAGTTTGCTTTCTGAAATCTGAAGTCAACTGCTTTCTTAAATGTTCCTGTATAAACATTATTATCAGGTCACCTTACTTTAACTGGACTGGTAGCCGACTTTCTTAAGGTCAATCTACAGATACAATTTGGATATAAATATTTATTTATAGACTGTAATGTCGCTTCATTTCCTCCACTTGTTTATTTAAGATCTATTATATTTAATATTTGGAGTAAGGCCTACACAATTCAAGGGACAGATGGACCTTTCAGGATTTCAAATGTCATTTTATCTCAACTGTACTTGAACTATTAGATAATCAGAGTCGATGATAACATCACTGTTCCCATCGCTATTACAGAACCGTACATGAGATTTTCACCTCATACGGCTCCTCAGAGGTCGCAAATAAATCCAAATGATTTTTGTCTCTATTTCTTGTTATTCTTTTATGTGGTGGAATAGATTCATCAAAATTATTCTTAGCAACATATCTTTGCAAGGACATTTTCATTTTTTATTTTGTAAACCGAGGTGGTAATATGGCCGACATTAAAGTTACTGTATATACGATGAAAGATTAATAAATTCGACTTCTGTATAATTGTTTTTCCCTTGTGTGTAGATTTAGAAGGAAGCGTACCATTGTGGGAGGCCCTCTTAGGTGCACATGAATCTGTTATCAGGACACTGTCTGATAATGGAGCTAAGATAACTTCTGGCGATGTCGGGCTATTTGCATGCACGGCTGCTGAAGCAAATAATTTGGAATTGCTTAAGGAAATTGTTCATCATGGGGGGGACGTGACGAAACCAAAGAGCAATGGACCAACGGCTCTCCATGTTGCAGTTTGTGAAGGCAACATTGAGATCGTCAAATTTCTATTAGACCGAGGTGCCAACATTCACCAACCAGATGAACATGGCTGGACTCCTAAGGACCTAGCTGAGCAGCAAGGACATGATGATATAAAGGAAATTTTTGAACAGTATAAACAGAACCAACCTCAACCCTCAGTCGCAATCCCTGAGCAGCGTCATGGGGTTCGGTTTCTAGGAAGATTTAAAAGCGAGCCAAGTATCACACCAGGGTCCCACGACATGTTTCCTCCACCAGATGGTTCGTGGGGGAGAGCACGTCCAAGGCGCAGGACTAATAACTTCTACAATTCTCTATTCGGAATCATCTCAGCAGCCCGAACTGGGGAGAATGACTTGCTTTCATCAGTAAATAAGGACAAAAGTGGGGTGGTTACAACAACTTATGCTGCTAGAGTGACTATAAGCTGCCCCGAGACTCAAGATTTTGCGGGAAGGCTCGTGTTACTTCCGAATACCTTCCAAGAGTTACTCGAAATTGGTGTGAAAAAATACGGGTTCTTACCATCCAAAGTCTTGACAAAAGATGGGGCTGTGATTGATGATTTAGTGCTCATCAGAGATGGTGATCATTTGGTTTTTTCCAGTGATAACAGAAACAAAGAAACTAGGTGAAGACAGTTTCAAAGTGAACAGAAGCTGACCACCCTTTCTCATTTATTTTTGAGGAAAAAATACACCTTATGTTTTATAAATTTATATTTTGTATATTACTTTTTGAATTTGGTTATAAAAAGCACCCTTTGAGGAAAAATTTACAAATATACACGCAAAAAACGACCCTTAATTGAGATAACAAGTCATATAAGGTAGATTGCTTTATGTAATATGTTGCATATCATTTTCTAATTATTAATTTTTAATTAAATATTTTTCTGTAAAAGATTTTTCTTCTTTGAGTGAGATCTATTAATTTATTTTCTTATCTTATAGACCTAAATTCGAACATCGAATCAATAAAAAATAATTCTAGTGGATTAATAACATATTGAACAATTCTTCATTTGATTCTTTAAATACTGTAATAAAAAAAATTAAAAAAGAATAAATGTAATTGTTGTCCTCTAATCTATAATTTTTGTTCCATGACTAAAAATAACAATAAATTAATCAAAACAAATTTTTATATGTTGTGAAATTATGAAATAATTATTGATTACTATTTAGTCTTATCAGAATATCTTGTTAAGTCTTACTCACTCCTCAGTCCATTTGTCGTAAAATTTGGACAAGAAATTAATAATTCGTTGTTTTTTAAATCTAGTGATTAAGATCAAGATTCAAAGGTTTAATCACAAGAAGTCTCGACTGAGAAGTAACGAATTTGAAAAGGGTAGATGATCATGAATTTTTGAAGAACTATAAAGTTTTTCAAATTTACACTTTTAAAGAAATTGAGACTAGTTACAGTTATCTAAATATACCGAATTTTAGTATTACTTTTACCAAATGACTATTTTTTTACTCCAAGTACATTTGTTCTTACTAATCTTTTGGTTATATTTTGCAATATTGGATTTATATGATTCATAAATTTTTTATTTTAGGCTGATTGAATCTTTTGTTTTAATAAATTAAATGCTTTTGAAAACATGAAAGTTTATGTTAGTGAAGAATATTGTGTTGCTACTCCTGAAAAAATACAACTTTATAAACACACTTAAAAAAAAAAAAAAAAAAAAAATATTGTGTTAATGCTCACAAAAAAGTAGGACTCTCATACTAATACAATAAATAAATGTTATATTGTTTTTCCTATAGAAAACAACTTTAAATATTAGTATTTATTTATTATATTGCTCAAAAAGAAGCATTAATTGTTAATATTAATATTTTAGAAGAATGTTGTAGTATTCTATGTATCAATGTTGTAGTATCTATCATTCCAAACTATAAACCTGGGTAAAAAAGTTCTTCTTCATTGATTGTATAATCAAAGGAAATTGTTGGATAATTGTGTCTGAGAAAGACTGAATTTTGGGTTGTATCGTATTTGAGACTATGTCTAAGGAAGTATCTGTTTTCATTATGATAGTAACTTAAAATCTAAACAATATCTATAATTTCTTGTATAATGGAATTCTTTATAGAATTTCAAACGATACTAGTGTAATCACCAATTTTCTATTCTAATTTGAATAAAGTCTTTTCTTGTCCTGCAACTGTAGAATCTGTTAGTTTAATATGTCTTTCTATTTTATCAGAATAATTTCTACTTGTAGGTCTTTAGAAATGAGTTTTTCAAGAAGAAGAAAAAATTTACAGATATGCTAGCGGAAAATTGAAGATAAAATGAAAATATTTAATTAGTTTAGATTATGAAATAATGACCATCATACTTAGTATAGAAAGCTTTAAATTATTTTTAAACACTGAATTTATAATTTTTCTCTATTTCAAAAACATTATTATGTGATAGCTCTTTAATAAACACAACTTAATATGAATATTATGAAAAAGCTTGTATTGATATTCCTAAGAAACACAAGCCAAGTGCATAAAATATTCAAGAAGATTATTATTTTGTTATTCCTGAAGAAATAAAAATTATATAAATTAATATTATAGAAGAATATTGTATTAATGTCGAAAAAAATTAATTTTATACAAGTCTATACCTGATAAATGTGTTAAAGCTAAAAAAGAAGCATAATTTACAAATAAACAGTTCATAATTCTAGAAGAATATTTGATTACTTGAGAAGAAAGAGTTTAATCATATTGGTGTTTTAGAAATAGTATTATACTTATGTTCTTGGAGAAGTATACTCTAAAGAATATGGCAGCGTTCCCAAGGAAACATGAGATATGTATATAAATATCATGCAAAAATTTAAAATATTCTATTATGTTATATAAGAAAGTGAAAATAGAAATTTTTGTTCTTTCACTTACTTTTGATATCTAGTTAAATTTATCACAACTTCATGAAGGAGAAAATAAAAGAATAATAGAAATTAATATTATTATAACATCAAGTTTTGCAAATCTAGTTAAAGTCTCCATAAGAGAATAATCAATGAAATGTGGAAGACAAATTTAATTATTGCTACTAATTTGTTCTCCATTAAATATAGAAGAGACTCGCAAAGTTTCTAAATTAATTAGTACACCATACTAACAATTGTGTAAGTGAAGCACGTCTTATACTGAATCAAAAGTTTAATTTGATTTTATTATGTTGCTATAATTCAATAAAGAACTAGGAAGTTTTTCAATCGAATGAATTCACGTATAATGCTTGTATTCTGTATTACAAATAGGTGATCATCGCTATTTAAAGTTGGGACTAAATCCTTACTCAACGAGTTTCTATTGCCTAGTTTATTCTTTACAATTAACAAAAAAAAAATTAGATAGATTTGTGCATTTTTTTCCTCCCTACATGAGATTTTCACTTACGTTCAAGAAGATAATAATATGGTAATTTAGGGACCATTATTAGCCAATTTTTAGCGCATGTTTATAAATTACTTATATAGACTCAAGTAACTTTTTATCCACATATTTCGAGAGACTCATAAGTACTATTCAAATAACGCCCCGAAAAAATTGAGAATAATTCTTTTTTTTTTTTCATTCTATATGCTATTTTTATTTTTTAAAGGGATAATTGCAACAAAAGTTCCAAACTTTTGAAACACTAGCAGATTTTCTCAAACCTTTCAATCGTTATAATCGTCACCCTTAACATTTCCAATCATTATATATGAGGCCATTTTGAACGGTTTCCATCCAAGAAGCCGTCAATTGACCACCAAAATCGAAATTGACCACCTTTTTTTATAATTTCAAAAGAGGTAAAAGTAGCAATCTTATATTCATCACATCAAACAATTAAAATAATTACATTAAAAAACCACAAAAAAATTAAAAGGAAAAAAAGGTAAAAAAAAATGTATCTTCTTCTTCCTCCCACCCCATCTCCAACCCCACCTAAATTTAAGAAAAGTAAGTCTTTGGTAACACTCTAGGGTTTATGAAAATTTGATGTATTACAGTTTGATATCAGAGCAGTGGTCTACCATTTTGTAGATTGTTATTTTAAAAGAAAAATTTATTGTTCAATTGAAGATTGATTGGTATTGTTCAAGTGAACAGTGCTATTACCCAAAAAAAAAAGGAAAAAGTTTATTATTTATTTATTTCAAGGTTAAATCTTTGGTTTAAATTGATTATAAATGATGGTAGTTTAGAATTTAAATTGTTATAGTTCAATACTAATATTTTAGCTTTCACATATCATAAATATTTGTGTTTAGCTCTAGCCTGAGGGCAGTGTTTTAAAATTTACCAATTAACAAATTCACATTTTAAGAGATTTCTTATTTCACTTATTATTGAGTTTTCTTGATTTGCAGATTCGCAAAATTGCAAGATTTTGTCAAAAAAACCTAAACTATCTAAGTAGGGCTTGGAGATTTAAGTGGTCCACTTGTAACCCTCTCCTCATCTAGAAGCTTTTTGATTGCACGGTATTAAATCAACTAATGAAAAACAATATTTTGAACAATTCCAAATTTAAGCAAATTCTATTTTTCGAAACTTTTGTTTTGAGAAAATCATATTTTAGAAAATTTCTAATAAAAATAAAAAATAAAGTATTTTCATATGCATTAGGAGTTTAAAGACAATGTAAAATTTTTAAAGTCTTAAACATGCAATGATATAAAGAATCTTGAACACAGGACGCTTAATATTGACCACTCCTCAATTGAGCTAAAGTATGGAATGAAATGTTATTTTCTTAGCATGATTATGAGTCATCTTGCTTCATATTATGAAATGTATAATCATGTTTATCTCGCATAATTTTCTTTTCTTTTATTTTTTTCCACATTTATACGAATATTGTTTGTGCAAGCATGGATCGAAATAGATTATAACTGAAGATTGAGTATAATTGAAGTTCTACTTGTCACTGATTAGGACTTGACAGACAACTAGGATGATTGGAATAGGCCAACATACCTACATTGTGCTCTAATGACTATCGAGAACTACATGAATTATAAAGTGAAATGGGAGCGAACTTTGTTGAACATCTTGAAGAATTCCTATCCAAGCAAGATCGTTCGGATATAATGAGGGGACAATCCTTTCGACATACCATCTTATATGCACTATGTGACCTCAATGGAGAAACGTAGCCTATTTTGTGAGGGATATGGATTATGGACTACATTTGCAAGAAGATTGGGATAAAATTGATTTTAGGGGACATTGTGAGGATATTATAATCTTATGAAACCATAGACAACAAGAGCTAGAGCCAGAGCTTGAACCAAAGCTAGAGGAGGAGCTTGATGAGGACCTAGAGCCATGGGAGGAGCTTGAATTAGAACCAGAAGAGGAAATCGAACCAATCCGGAGGAGAACCCCAAGCAGGAATTCGAGCCACAAACTTCATCAATTTGGTTGCATATTCTAAGCTTGAGTCATATATTACTTCAGATGAGGAGATTCCAACAAAGAAGATTCCCAAGATTCAAAGAAATTAGAAATAGATGTTATCTACTTATTTAAGAAAAATTTATTTATTTTGGAAACAAAATACTGTATGTAAAGATTTGAGAATTTGAAAGTTTTCACCATTATTATTATTGTTATTATTACTACTTCTTCTTCTTCTTTTGTGTTATCTAATATTTTTAAATTAAAATTTTATTTGTGTTAAGAAAATGTTGAGACAACAACAAAACCAAGCTACAGTCATCAGTGATTTGTTGGGTGTCATCTAAGATCTAGGTAGACAACAAGCACAAGCTAGTGTCCATAATGTAAACACCCGATGTGAGTTCTTTTCACCCTTCCCTCACGGTACTACTTCTCTATCGATCACCCAAGAGCATTTAGCCTTGCAAGGTAGCTCTTGTTGATTCACAAGGGATTCATCGTGTCCCATGCTACTCGGATCAGAATGTGAGCTAGTGATGCTTTTGGCTACTAACAACAACAATTAAATTGTAGAATAGCTCCGTCACTACAAACCCCCAACCTTCGATAGCAAAGCAGACCCATTGGCAACTAAGTAGTGGATAAGAGGAATGAAGCGAACCATCAAACATCTTTCATGCATTGATGCTTAGAAAGTTTTATGTGCAGAATTCATGTTGGTTGATGCAATAGGCCATTGGTCCACGCACTAGAACTGAAGCACAACAATGTGCTCTGGCTTGGACACAATTCAAGGAAAAAGTAATGGAAAAATACTTCCCACAAGCCTTGAGAGATCGAAAGGAGACAGAATTTCTTCAACTTAAATAGAGAAAGATGAAGCTCAAGGAATATGAGAGAAAGTTTAAATAGCTTTATAGTACGCACAACACCTAATGGACATTAAGGCAAAGAAAGCAGGGATGTTTGAACTGGGATTACACCCGGATATTGGTGGGATAATGGCATCTCACCAGTTTACCACCTATAGTTGAGGTTTCGTAAACTGCCCAAGCAATCTCAAATAAATTAGATATTGACCAAGCATTTCATTACAGTGTCGAGTCTTCAAGAAAGCGAAAATGGAATGGATCCAATGAAGAGAAAGGAGATGGACAGAACAACAAAATTAACATTGGATCAAGTTTTGGACAAGCTGTTTCGCCATGTCCAACGTGCAACAAGACATATAAGGTGAATGTTTATTTGTGAGTAATATATGCTACTGATGCAGTCAAACAAGTTACATTGCTAAAAACTGCAAGGAGGTCCAATCAAAGAAAGATAATAAGCAAGAAAAAAAATGAAAGACTAGAGTTTTTTGCTTTAACTCAAGATGGGATAATGCCTTGAAAATTTAGAGATTGATTTATTTTTTTTTTAAAAAAATTCTAAATGCTATTTTTTATATTTTTAAAAATTGAAGGATAAAAGTAAAATATGTTTTAAATTCTTTTATTTTCTTAGGCCAAATATTAGATTTTGATCGAGCGAGTTTAAGTTCATCAACATTTGGACTCTTTTTTGTAACTTGTAATTAATTAAAAATCTTCGACTCAAGAAAATGTTATTTCGAATAGATTAAGTCCAAGACATTGAAGTTCAAGGAATTTATCATTAGTTGGTAATTAGTTTAGTTGATTTAGGATTTAAGAATTATTTAGCAACGTGTAATATAGATATGTATCCTTTTTTTTTATTATTGGTTTAATATTAATCATACTACCATTATTTGAGACTAAATCTTCTACTGCAACTCTCTTATCAAATTAATTTAGTGGTGCAAAGCTCTTCCATTGTTACTGCACCAAACAGGGGCTTAGAAGTTTAGTTTAGTTTAAGTGTGATTTATTATTATTATTTTTTTTTCAAACCTTATTATTAGGCTAAATTTTGGTGATTAAATACTAATGTAATTACACTTTAAAGGTTTGGGGCTATCACTAAATTTTTTGTATCAATTCAACCAGTATGCACGAAAGCTGATAATCCCACTTTCAATAGAAAACTCATTTTATCCAATTTTTATCAGATTGTGGTGGTACACGGCTTCTTTATTATTATTTCACTAAAATTCAATTGCAAATATTTTCACCATAGATACCCCATGAAATCAAGAAAAATTTTCACCACAGATTATTTACACATAGACACGATCAGAGAGAGAAAGAAACATAGGAAAATGGTTTTCACGTGCATCATTTTACGGTCCTTCACAATTTTTCAAATCTATCAAGGTAAGATACTTTTGTGCAAATGATTTGTTTCCATATATTTTTATATTTAATAATTTATACATTAATTACCGGTAGGTCTAACGAAATGTGAACTCTATTGAATTCTTTATACTGAAATGTGAAATCCTTCGAGAATTCAAAATCACTTGGCTATCGATATACTCCATAAAAGTGTGGTATGAATTGTTTATTTTATGATTATATAATTGTCTATAAAAATTGTACGTATCTTATTGGGTATTTTTAAATACTCACTCTTATAATAATTTTACGAGTTAGTTCAGATGGATTGTATTTGTGGCAGGATGGTGTTGTGGTCTGCCAAGTGGATTGGAAGAAATAAAATTATTAGGTTTTCTATCTTTAATTGATTAATTAGTTTAATTTATGTTCAATGACTTGTTTATTTAAATAGTAGTTGGATATGTTTATTTCCAAAAATACAATTTTAAATGGCAGTTTAAATTCGTTGATATCCAATATTTTATTAAATAAATAAATTTTTATTGTTCCGCATTTAACGTAAAGAAAAGTCTTTGGTAAACACTCTAGGGTTTATGAAAATTTTATGTTACAATTCACTTTTTGACCACTCATTTCTATCTATTTATAATTTAAACCGTTTATAAACACTTCTCAAAAACCAGTGACTGATTCACATTCTTTGTTTATAGAGAAAAAAAATGAGATAAAATGAATTACAATGGAGGCTAGAAATAGTTCATCTACTCAAGGTGATTGGCATGGATTTGAACATCATAATATCATATCTGCCTATGCCACCCAGAAAAACAGAAGTTACAAAAAGATTTACGGATTAGTTAAAACCTGGTCAGAAGAATTACAGTGCACCAATCGTTTCTCGTGATCTACCAGCCAATTACTCAGCTAATGTCCTTTTGTCAAGGTAATCTGGAATGGGGAAGGCAATATTTTCGTCTCTCTTGCTTTTTCTGTAAAATTTATAAGTAAAACATTTACCATTTACAATCAAATCTTTCAACTGTCAAGAAATATGGCAAGTTATTTGATTATGGACATTGTCTCGCCCGGGTATGCCCGGTGTATTTGTACATGGTACATTTTTGATCTATATATTTACATTTACCGATCAAAAAAAATATGGCAAGTTTCTAAACATAACCCATGTCATTGTCAAGGCGAAAATTGTTAAATTTTAAGTTTTCAGAAATGGCCTTCGCCACATATCATCAGTCATTGTCCTCATCCCTATTCTCACCCCATACGCCCTGCATCCCAAGTCCCTCCCATTTCCCACTTCTAACCCCTTCCCTCTCCAACTTTCTCCCTACTATGAGCAGTTGAGACTATTGAACTAACAGGTCGAAACTCAAGAGGAGCTTGGGAGACTCAAGAGAACTGTCCTAGCCCTCAAGTAGGGAGAATGAGGGAGGGGATGGAAAGAAGGGGCAGGGGGATACATGGGAAGGGGGAGGGAAAGAGAGGATGCATGGGGAAGGGGAGATTGGATACAAATACAAGGGAGGAAGGAGAGGCATGGATTGCCAGGTGGGGATTGGGCGACGATGAAGATACATGAGATGTTTTGAGAATATCATGAAGCCATTGCACATAAAATTATTTAGTAGAGTTAATTTTTCATATTTATCCCTCCCCCTAGATCCTCCCCAAACAAATTCCAGAGGAAATACAGACATGGACTCTGGATATTAACATAATCTTCTTATGAAGTTCTAAGTAGGATATATCATGTTGGAAACCCACTAAGAAACAGATGAAAATTTATGCATATCCATGTGTCTATTATATCGTGTCTGTAAGTTTTCCTCCAATTTTCTTGAAAGGTACGTATTTTTATAGATAAATGGTGCTGAATTTAAATTTAGTGTTATCAGGCTGTTCAATTACAATGTGATTTTGCACATGAACATGATATTCTTTTATCATATTTGATGTGTTAACTTTCATTCTCTATAATATTGTTCAGCATTGATTATGTACTTGAGTCTTAGACCAGCATTTCTGGAGTCACAGCTGACATGTGTCCAAAATTTTGTTTTTTCCATTTTTGGAAATGACCAAAAGAGTGGTAGTCACATCAGAGAGCGTGCAATACACATCTGATATGACACATAGTTTTCTTGAGTGTCCACACGTCTTAGTTTGCTATATAAATATTCCACAGTACATCAAAAATCAAATTTTCTAGTTACATTTTGGATATAAATCTGGATTTGTCTTCTCATCTTGGCTAGCCTAATTTAGATGATTTTAGTACATCGTATCTCAATTCATGAGCAAACAAAGAAATAAAAAATATTTAAGGTCAAAAAGCATTGAAGCCATAAGGAAAGTCTTCAAGCCATTAATAATGCCCTCATTTCTAAACTATATTTCCTGCTTTGCTGAGTTCCCCTTGATATTACTAATTCATTATGATTCTAGAGGATACTAAGTCTAAAAAAGAATGGATCAGCTCTGTTATAAGATAAATTGTTATAAAAAATAAATGAGAAACAATGAATGGCAATTGCAAGCATACCGGGGTTCCTTTTGTCTGGTAAGATAAACAAAAGCTCCAAAACCCAAAATGATCACAATTTTTATTACCTGAGAAGAGAAAAACTACAAAATGTTAACCGCTGCAATCTTCTTCGAGAAAACTGATACCATTTTGCTCTTTCTAGATCCACTAGGAAACTAATGCCGCAAGGAAACTGGCACATCTTGAAATTTATGCATAACTCGTGTCGTCAAGAGAGTCTAGTATTCTTTTAGCTCTAAATACAATTCACATGAGACGTATACATGATTCTGTGGCCCATAGATAGCCAAAGTGCCCATAATGCTCCATAGTGAATATTAGCATGTCTTAGTTTTCAAATAATTTGGGTTTCATTTCTATTTTCAACTGACTTTGAGGTAGGCTTATAATTTAGTGTTAGCAAATATGTGCATCAAATCAAGAAACTTTCACTTGATAACTTCTAGAAGTGGAAAATATTTAGTCAAGTATATTTCATCCTTACTCATAAGGTAGGTACATTATGTGCAAGGATTGTAGGTTATTTATGAAAAGAGTTTATCTGCACAACATAGTTAAGGGCAATTCACTCTTACAGTTGACGGTTCTTCCTATTTTGATAAGCCAGCAGCTTAGAGACACTCATTCGATCCATACCATTTCTGATTAGTCAATTCTTCTTGGAAAGATTAAAAGAGAAAAACACTTATCTAGGTTTCCATATGACAGTTAAGCTTAAAAACATAAAAACTTGATAACAATGAAGTGGTTTGTTGCACAACCTAACTATTGTAAGAGTATAGATGTAGACGCCCATGTAATGAGGAACAAGGGGTGGTGGAACGAGGAAGTTATATAGCAGTTAAGCTTAAAAAACAATGTTGCAGAAACTTTCAAATATAGAAAAGTGAAACTGGATGAAGGGTAAGTTATTATTAAGAAGGCATCTGGGTAAAGAGGAGAGAATTAAAGACTGAAACCAGGTTAAATGTATCAAATCAAACCAGAGTTTTTATGCCATTGTTATGGAATTCAAAGTATGGAGAAATTATTTTGACAAAATATTCAATAAAATCCGTAGTACGATCTTAGATAGAAATGTTAACCAAAAATTCATAGACGATGAATAAGTAAGCTGGAAAAAAGCAAGATTTGCAGGGAATTTTACTTAGAAAAAATTAAGGGAAAATTGCAGCAAAAGCCCCAAACCTTTGAAATATTAGCAAACTTTCCCCAAACCTTTGATTTGTTGCAACCGTCACTCCTAACCTTTAATTTGTTGCAGCCTTCACTCCTAACATTTTCAAACGTTGCAGGTGAAGTCCTTTTGGACGGTTTTCATCCACAATTTCGTCAATTGACCAAAAATTTAACTTTGACAACATTTTAATAATTTAAAAGGGGTAAAAGAGTAATTTCCATTTATTACATTAAATAATATAATAATTAAAAAATAAGAAATAAAAAACACAACCCCATCTCACCTCAATCAAGAGTCCTGGGCTAAAAACAATGTTCAACGTGACTCCAAAAATTTCCCAACCAATTTCTTTCAACTCCATCCCAAAACCCCCAAATCCTTGAGAACCAGTCGACCACGACTAGCTGAAAAATCATCTTCTTGCTGTGTTATTAATCTTTCTGCTATACCAGCTAAGAAATCATCGTCCTCCCCAACTAAGTTGAAAAGAGCAGTTATTACCACTTCTTCAACTGTGTAATTAATTTTATTGTTGGCATTGATAATAATTTTTGTACATCTAAATGCGGTGAAATTCGAGGTTTTGGAGGAATGGGAATTGGATTGTCAATCTTATTTGAAATGAACCCAGATGCGAGGAGGTTGCAAAGAAGAATATTTTGCCTAAGTTCTCGATTTTGTGTGCAATCAATATGAATTCACCATTGTCGACTTTTGAAATTGCTCATTTGGGGATTTTCTTTAGTTTCTTTGCTGTCATTGTTGAGTCTCAATAGAATGTGAATCCTTCACCGCGAATTATGCCTCCTCCTCCATCGCCATTGAATCCGCCCCCTCCATTCGTTTAGCCCCCTCCACCGCAGCCATGGAATTTGGGTTTGAGTTGGGGGTGGGGGTGAGAGGAAGAAGACAGGGTTTTTTTTTAATTTTTAATTTTAATTATTATTTAATGTGATAAATGAAAATTTACTCTTTTACCCCATTTCAAATATTAAAAATATGGTCAAAGTTAAATATTTGGTCAACTAACGGAATTGTAGATGGAAACCGTCAAAAGGGCTTCACTTGAACGTTTGAAAATGTTAGGGGTAAAGGCTGCAATAAATCAAAAGTTAGGGGCGACGGCTGCAACAAATCAAAGGTTTGGAAAAAGTCTGCTAGCGCTTCAAAGGTTTGGGGCTTCTGCTGCAATTTTCCCTAAAATTAATAATAAGATACATAAATGCTTTGGTGAGTGCTAGGGGGAAAAAATTGATATCAGGCATATCATTGATAATATTAAGAATATGTTCATCAGAGCAATCATGCGAATGAGATTTGTCGTGTCAGGATACTTGTAGAGAGTTCTCCATTATTCTGGTATTGCAACAAGATTTTGCCTTGCCTTTTTTGCTTTAGTTCGACAAGTTTATAAGACACATGAGACGGCATCCATTCGTTTTTCATCCATTTATGACAAAGAAAGGAGTAACTGGTGAGGATGAACTTCATATAAGATATTATCTGGAAAAAATAGAGAAGTCATAAAAGAATCTATGTGGTTGGAAGTTATCTACACAAATAAAAAGAAAGCTCCATAGAATGGTTATTAGATCTACTACATAATGGTATTGTATCTTGGGATATTAAACGAAAAATCCGTATAAAATAATGCAGCAAAATGAGTATGTTAAGATGGATGTATCCTGATAGAAAAAATAAGAACCGAAAAGATATACCAACAAGAGGAGAGGATACTTACACGGGAAAATAAGGGAATGGAAACTTATATGGTTGGGATTGTTTTGCATTGACTTTAATATTTTCATATTTCGGAAAGTGATATGATATTAGTAGAAAAACTTAGATGATAGAGTGGTAGACAAAATAAACATGGTTGCAAAAAGAAAATTTTCATTTGACTTTTAGTAGACGAGGCACCAGATGAAATGAAATTGGAAAAAGGATTATATAGCTGATCACAAGTTCATTGGCAATACGAATTAACTTCTTTACTTTGTTGCTATTGTCCTTTCATTTCTCTGTCCTCATCCATGAAGATCTAAGCATACTGTTCAATTTGTTTCTTATATTTTCCACAATTTGCTCCTAGCTTTTTCCATTTAGGTTTAAGTTTCTTCTTCAATATAACCCTCTTCCTCTCCCACAACCTCTCTAGCTTCTATAAAAAATAAGATTAGTGCAGAAAAGTAAGTCAACCACAATTCAAGCATGCAATTTTAATAGACCAGAATTAGTAAAAGAGATACTGACGGTATCATTAAGGATCACAAATATTTGCTATTACCTGTCCAACTAGTCCACTAGATGCATCATCTGGAGAGCTCTCAGGTCCAGATTCTTGCTGATTGCAAAAATTTCTCTCCCTCATTTTAGTCTCAGGTTCATTTCTGAACGGCACATTACACTGATATCATCAAATCAAATCAGATATGTCAGTAACCTAACCCAAAAGTTTCCACTTGCATCCAGTATATATCTCAAGCAATACTTATACTCTTTTAGAATTGCCTAGAGGCGTCTAACAGGTTACAAAAGAAGCAACCACTAAGTTCATGAAGATAATAGTTACCATAAGCCAAAATAACTTTGTACATATTAAATTGAAAGCTTTTACACGATGGAATTAGAACTCTCTTCTTGAAACTAAATAGAACCTGACTTGAACTATCACAGAAATTATACCTTCTCTGCCATTTGTGATTTCGAAGAATATTTCTTCTCTTGGCGAGTTCTGGCTTCAATATGGCGACGTTCTAGTATTTTCATTGCCTTCTTACCTGCAGTCGTGATACATAAGCGTTGTGTGTTATCTGGGAATATCCATATACCAGATCTTTCAGAGGAATGATATTCCTTTTCATAATATTCTACTGATTTTGTTTTCTGGTTGGAAGCCAATTGATTATAAAGTTTAATTGAACTCTCCAATCCAGTTCTTGTATCTACTCCCTCTACAGCTGAAGAATTGGAAGAACACAGCAGCACATCAGAGGAATTATAAGCTTGAACAACTCGCAATTGGTCCTCGTTCATTCTTCCAGAACTTGTTGCTGTTCCCAAAGTGGATGGCCTCATAAATTCAACAGGCATTTTTTTACTTTCTTTCACAGTTAGTTCTCCTTGAGCGGCTGTAGATATATCCTCAACCTTTGAATCTTTTCTTTTAGACAAAAAAATTGTTGTACTTGACTCCAAATTCTGAGCAGAGTGAGATGGTTCAGTGACACCCAAAACAATATCTGCTCCTTTACCGATATTAGCTGGGATCTGATGAATAATCCAAGTAATACAATGATCCTTTAAGAAGAGATTATTATTGAACCACTTGATATAAAAACTTAAGTTATTAGAGAGTATCATATGTATATTATTTTAATATTGTCTTCAACACGTCCTCTCACATGCAAGGCGGTTCAATTTTTTCCCCATTAAAGCCTAACACGTGGTCAATTCATTTAAATGGGCTGCGTTGAGAATTGGATACCATGTTGGACATCTTGATCTAACCGTTCAAACTGTTAGAGGGAATCACATTTATATTATTTATATTGTCTTCAACAGTATTATACCACTATAAACTATCACAAGGAAGTACCTGGACTAGATTACTTTCGAAGGCACTAATCATTTTTCTCACATTGCTAGGGGTTTTTCCCAGGGGACATTGATGCTCCGATTTATGAATAGGATCATCTTGCATCTTTGAGGTTGCTGAAGTACTCGTTTCAGGGATCTGTGATTCGCTTTCCAGCATGGATGAAACTTCTTGATCAACAAATGGTATTGAAGGAATAGGAGCAAGTGGCAAGTGGGTTTCAAGTTCCACTACTGGTCCCCTTTGATCTACTTGAGGAAATTTTGATTTGACTCCATGTCTAACTGAAGAAGATGAAGCACCTTCATGAGGATCTGCAGCATTCTAAAACATGGAGCCTTAACTGTTAGGCCAAACCAAGCAGCTTGTTTAGACTTTTCTGTATAAACAACAATTGATTATCAAACAACTGATTAATCCTTAACTGGGATTGGACTCTCAAGGGTGCTTCCTTCTGTACTCAGGTAATCAGATTGAGGGTGAACTGAGGAAGTAGAAGGTTTCGCCAATGAACCACCTTGTGGGGCTACAACTTCATGACTGATTACTTCTATGTTAATAGATCTTGATCGGGAATCTTGAAATATTCAGAGTCGTACAATCAAGGAAAAATCCTTCAGCAAAGATGGTATTTATAAACATTGATCACTGGTGTCATTATTCTTTATTCAATCTCCTCTTCTTTTAGAAATTTGTGAGTTCAATTGCTTACACAAAGATAACATTGATGGTATTCTTTCAAAGTCATACAATCAAGGAAATTCCTTCAAGAAAAATATTTTTATATAAAACATTGATCACTGGTGTCATTATTCTTTCTTAAATTTTCTTTTCTTTTAGAAATTTGTGAGTTCAATTGTTTGGACAAAATAACAACTAACCTGAGACCTCTGGCATATTGGGTATGGATATCTCAACAGGATCACTGGTGGAACCAGTGACTTCTGAATGTCCGATGTTAATGCTGGGATTCACATCTTGTTTCTTCTTCAATACAGATTCTCTCTACATAAAAGAGAACAAAAGTACAATTTTGATACCACCAGAAGAAAAATTCAACAGAAACGGAGTAGAAAACAAATGTTTTCAAAACTGAGATGCAGAAAGTTCAACGATTCTCACAAACTATGGCTTTATTCTGGTATGTATTTTTGCAAGGACAATTTTCTATAACATAACATGACTCACTGTTGATGTAAAGGCATTCTTCAGGACTCCATAGACTTCCTCAAAAACAATTAAATACATTTTCTTACGTGTAAGAAGTATTTTACATACATAACTTGTATCTCACATTCATCTGCACAAGAATCAAGGGCAAGTACTAAATGTCGATTACATTTTTCATTATAGGGGTTCCATATGATATTGGTTATGCTTCTTTGATTAGCTCAGGAAATTATGAACTGGAGGATTTGATTTGATTTTTGTCTGTGTGTCTAAAAGAGATATCCTTAGGGTGTGTTTGATGAAAAATGTCAATTAAGGGCCTGTTTGATTAGGTCATTTTTCCATGGAATATTTCATTTTCCACAATTTTTCTTGTTTGATTGCAAAAATTTTCTTGGCAATTCATTCCCCCCCCCCCCCCCCCTCCTCCTCCACGTCACTATTTTCTCTAATTTTGTGGAAAATCAATTTCCATGGATTTGGCTAGAATTGGTTTTTCCAGCTTTTTGTTTTTTTTTTTTTTTTTTTTTTGGGAATGGGAAAAAATTT
>NW_019260152.1:118523-158320 GCF_002742605.1 Olea europaea var. sylvestris
CCCCCCCCCCCCCCCCCACGTTTTTCCTTGATTTTGTGGAAAACCAATTTCTTTGATTTTGGTGGAAATTAGGTTTTTCAGCTTTTTTATGTTATTTTCGACAATGAAAACAAATTCTATCCTTTTAATTGACAAATTTTATGGAAAACAAAGCCAAACGAACATAAAAAAATTCAAAATTTCAATATTTTCCAAGAAGTGGAAAATTCTTAGAAAATTATACCAATCAAATACATTTAATTGACAATTTTTAATAAAACAATTTCTAGACAATTCAATTCCTTAAAATTCATTTGCTTTCCATCCAAATTTCATTTTTGGAATCAAACGTATTATAATTGTATTTGATTGACTTAATTTTGAACCTAGAAAATATTGTACATTTCCATAAAGTAGAGTTTTTCGGAAGTGTAAATTGTCTAGAAAATATAAAACCCCCCTTATAAAGAAAATGTTTCCTTATATTTTAGGAAAACATTGTCAGTCTCATGACCAACTTTTGTTAAATATTTTCCATGGAAAAAATGCCAATCAAACATCCCAAAATCAAGAATTTTGGCGAAAAAATGATATTTTCTATGAAAAATAAAGTCAATCAAACACACCGTTGGTAAATCAAGTGAGGAACTCTTTTGCATCTTTCATTCTCATCTGTAAACTTCAGATCGAGGATTCAAGGACGGTGGTGGCCACCCTAGCTAATTTTTTTATTGTCTCCTAGGAAAACTACAAGGGATGGATGGAGGATCAAGAGCTGAACTCCTTTGGACGTCAGTTTCAAAAACTCTATTACGCATTATTGTAGAAGACAGTACAATTCAAGATTTTAACCACGTTTTCTTTCATAATTTTGCTGAGTACTATCCAATTCATCTTATCAAACATATTAAAAATGGTTTGATATGCATGGTGAATCTCAATCCTAAAACAGGGTTGGAGAGCATTGAGATAGAAAAAACCATAATGGAATAAAAAAAAAATAGCAGTAATAGTATACCATAACACGAATCCGACAGCGGTCTTCTTCACTGAGAACAAATTGCAACTTCATATGCACATGCCCACCTCCCTCAAGCGAGATAATTTCATCCCAGCAACCCTTCTCGATTATCGTCCTTGTCTGAATCCCTAATCCAAACAAATAAACTAATCACCGACAATCTATTAGGAAAAGAAAATGAAGAAAAATTTGTGAATAAAGAAATGAAGAACCTGTATGAGCTATCTCATTTTCCTCAGTATCCACAAGTGCAATGACTAAATTGTCACGGAGAGTCGTTAAAGGGCTGCACAACATGCAACTTTCAGGTCCAATCATAAGAATAACATATATTTTATTTAAAAGAAGGAATACTGAAACCAATGTGAAATTCAGAATTATTACAAAGAGAAGTCTCCCATGTCCCGAGTTCGAAAAACTCTTTTTCCCATGGAAACTGCTCATAAAATATAAAGACCAACAATTACCCGAATGAATACGAACAAAATATTAAATCCAAGAATCATAGAAACAAATGGAAACAATAAGTTTGAGGAACTTACCTTTCAGGGATGTTAAGTTCGGGTGTGAAGAAGAAGGACCCTTAAATTCCAGAACTATAATGTTGAATCAAATGCACAAAATAGAGTTAAAAACCCAAAGAATTCTGCACTAAATTGCAGCCATAGTTGCAGAGAAGGGTAAGTACCTGAAACTTGAACAGTCCCTGGCATTGGAAATAGAACAAAGTGGAAAAAGAACTGGAAAAATGGGTATCAATTTCAGCTAGCAATTTCAAGACTGAACCCAATTTGAAATTATTGAGGCAAATCGGCAAGAATCTGCAATGTTTGTGCATTCAAAAAATGTCAATTTGTTTCGATCAAATGGGATTTTGGGTGTGCGGCTATGGAGAAATGAAGGGTCATTGATGGGGTCCATAAACGTCCAAGCTGTTATTACCCACCTCAAAAAGGACTCAAAAACAAATCCTACTTTTGCCCCACTCCGGCATCTCACATCTTAAAGTGGTTACTTTCTCTCTAAAATGAGAAGAACAGAAAAACAAAAAATTTGGGTAACTGTTGTTTTGCATTTTCATTTTCAATTTTTATTTTCAAAATGATTTTTAGTTTTCTACGAAAACGATCTCTTTTGAGCGTTTTCGATATTTATAATTAAAAACGATAAAAAGTCGTTTTGCGTTTTCTGTTATAAATTTTACTAGTTTTCAAAAATGCGTTTTCAAAAACGACGGACCAAATGCATTTTTCGCGTTTTCAAAGACGGAAAACGGAAAATGGGTCGAAAACGACAAACCAACCACGGCCTTATTAGTTCTTAACATGAACTTGAAAAATGTAAAGTATTAAAAGGTCAAAACCGAATCAATGATTCACTATACTTGTAATAATAGATTTCAATTCTAATGTGGAGTAAAAAGGGTTGGCTATGATCATGGTTGGATATGTTGGGATTTTTGGACCCTTTAAGGTATAAGCAAGTGGTATAAAATATTTTCAAACAAGCTTATTGGTCTAAACATTTTATTGCTATCAGCCCTTTGCAATATATTGCAAATCAACACATGCAGTTACTAAAACATTTTGTAAATCTAACTTCCTACTTTTAGATTTACCCGACATCGTCCAAAGATGATTCGTGAACAATTTTCTAACATTAGATTTAATTGTACCAAAGAATAGGGGTTGATTTTTGGAGCATCATAGGAACCTCATTGAACTTTAAAATGTTAATCGGTGGACTTTGTCAAAATGCTCTCAATCCATCACTTGTTAAGATTTCGTTAGCTGGTTTGAACGAAATTGCTTACGTAGAGACTGAATTGACATTAAATGCTATCACTTTTATTTTACTTATGAAATGAATGTTTTATTTTACAATTTTAAGATATCTGCTGAATCCATAATGAAATTATTGAATGTTATATGACTTGGAATGGAAACTTATGCTAATTGGAAACAAAAATTCATGAATGTTATAAAAATTGAAAAACTTGAGCATTTGATTGAATTACCTAACGATTCCATTCCTAACAAGGGCTTTGATCGATCTGCGATAGCGACATATGTGGAGTGAAAAATAGATGACTCAAATCTACAGACCTCTCGCATGACGTTGGGACGCTAGTCAAGGATCATTTATAGATAACTTGAACATTGCCTATCAGGAGGACAAGATTTCGGATGTTGATTTAGCCAAACCAGACTTGTGGCTCTCTTTCCTAATAGTTAGAGTTTCAAATTGTATAATTTATTTCCCGTGGTTAGCTAGTTTACCTCCATAAAGTCATTGCCAACAATATCCCATGACTTTTTTAAAAAACAAGAGACATATCCATCCGGATCAGATGACTTATCATCTCCAATGCTAAATAGAGCATCTTTGATCTCTTGTCTTGTGATGTCCCGGACTAGCAATATAGCATTTTCCTCCAATAAAATAGGTCCTCTCAAAATTTTAGCATTAAAAGATAGTCCAAAACTGCTTTGTCCCAACAAATCACTATAAAAGTGGATGAATTCCATCGCCACCTCTACTTGGGAAGTAGAATAATAACCATCCTTCCTAATTACAGTTGGAATAAAGTTCCATTTAGCATTTGGAAGTACTTAGTACACTTATCACTGTTCTTTAAGTGTACACACTTGTTGGTAATAGAAACTCATTTTTGCTTCACATAGCTTCATGGCTTCTTTCCTCAACCTTGAAACTTAACACATTAATTGAAGATTGGTCAAGTCATCATGCATGTAATTCAACTTGTGCCAATTCCAATTTTTTCAGAAGCAAAATCAGCCTTTGAAGAAATATATGCGAAGTGCTTGTTATTGAGCTTCTTAAGCACCCCTTTAATGCTTTGTAATTTCTTACAAAGTGAGAATTTTTTTGATCCCAAAAAGACTTGATTTCAACTATTAGATACCACACCATGGAAGTCCTCATGGCTCGTCCACATGTTGAAAATTTTGAAAGGCCTTTCTCTCATCCAACTTCGCCGAAAAGTAAGACAATGCAAGGTGAGTGATTGGAGAGGCAACCCGAAGGGAGGAAATAAGCAAAGCTATCAAAACCCCCTTGCATGCAAATTCAATTCGCCATGGCTCTATTAAGTTTGCACCAAATGGAGTTATTAGTCCAAGTATAGAAGCATCCAATAGATCGCATATCAATGAGTCCGACACTAAGTCAACAATTTTCCAAATCTTTCACCTCATATAGAGTAACATCAGGACAGTTGCATTTTTCATCGAACTTAAGCACATTATTGAAGTCTCCTATAAACAACCATGGTAAGGACTAAGGAGAAATTGAGGCCAAACTCCACAATATTATTCCATAGTGGCCTAAGATTCACAATAGTATGGAATGCATAAACAAAACTAACAAGGAAGGTAAGTGAAAATACTTTACAAGTGATTGAGCAATGGATAACTTGCGATGTAATCTACAATACTTCCAAATCGACTTTCATAGTATTCCACAAGACCAAAATCTGCCAGCTTGATGAGAGTGATAATTGTTAACACATGAAAATCCACCAAATTTATTCCTTATAATCCGGCTCAACTTTGACTCACCCAACTTTGTTTCCAAAGTAACCATAACATCAATATCATGTAATTTCATGAAATCTCTAACCTCGTTTTGTTTTTTTTTGGGGGGGGGGGGTTGAAGCCCCTAATGTTCCACGTTCGGATCTTCATGATGATGAAACAAGGGATATGCCCTTCTTTTTGTCTTTCATAACTGTAACCTTTCTTTGTTCCTCAAGCTTCTCTGGGCCGAATTCTTCTTTGTAAAAGTCTCAACTGCCTGAATTTGCTTAATAGCCTTTTTTTGAAGTTGCACGAAGTTGTCTTGTGTCCGAACATCTTACAATTACCACAAAATTTTGGCTAGTGCTCACAAACCAGTAGTTGAATTCTATCTTTACCCATGGGTAAAGTCATTTCCAAGGATCGAACCAAGTCTATAGATGCATCAACCTCCACTAAAACCCAAGCATAAGATAATCTCTCTTTTGTTCGATGTGACTTCATATGTAGATATTGGATTTCCAATATTTGAAGCAATTTTTGCCAACGCTCTAGGATTCCAACAATCCAAAGAAAGCCCGGGTAATTTAACCCATACCGGCATGGTGCACACATTAAAATCATCAAATTCAAAGTACTGCGGCATAGTCTTCAACATTTACGGCCTATCAAATACAAGGTAGAGGCCTCCATGTAACACCTTTGCTCTAGAAGCCTCACCTTTGAATTTAAAAATCAACCATCCACTCTCATGAATGAAGTATTGATATAGAACATTTGCAACAAAAGCCTCTTTACCCGGGAAACTCCCGATAAAATATCCAACGAGGCAAAACCCCCATGATTGTTCCACATCATCCACGTCATTTGCATCTAAGGTGATTTTATTAGGCTAGCCATCTACCTTGTGTAACTTTAGCCTTTCATCAATATTTTTTCTATCCTTAAAAAGAGTAACCCAAGAAGCAGTGGTAGCACTTTGTTTCAATTTCCTACCTTCAATTTCTTCCTTCTGAGCCTCTTGGGTTTCACCAACTAAGCTACATGAATCTGTGTCATCAGCTCTAAGTGTTTGGGAAACACTTGGTGAAGTCAAATTCTCTTGACTAAAATCATCACGAAATGCACTGGTCAATCCTTGTGCAACCTTGTTAGAATCAACACATTCAACATTTTTAGACGTATGAACCATTCCCTTTTGAACTTCACTATTGTTGGCCTAGGCAGCATTTATCTTTAGTGGTGTCGGCCCAGCAAAACTATTAGGATGGCCTAAAGCATCATTAATCTTAGTGAAAATTACACAATAACCTACCTTCAAAATCATGTATTCTAAAATCATATGAGTAGTTTAATTTTTCAAAAAATTAGATATTTTATATTTAAATATTAAATATTAATTATACAAATTTCATTTCAAAACTCGAATCAATTTCTTCTCTCTCCATCTCCATTCTCCTCTCTTCACAGCCCTCTACCCTATCTATCTAGCCCCGCACCGTCTTTACTCTTTGACGGCTTTGAACTCGAGGCAATGACACCTTGTAGCGATTATACACGATCGTTGACCATGACGATCATGTGCAGAACCACCAGAGTCCATCTTTTTTCATTCAACTTCTCCAGTGGCATCATCCACCAGGTGTTACCGACTCTCCGCAATGGTAGTGTGCCTGTCGTCACACTACAACCATGATCTGTGGCCTCATCTACTTCGACAGCTTCATCCTACATGTCGATTTTGGGGATTTTTTGGCGGTGGTGTGGTGGCAGCGATGACACTGAGTTTGGGGATTTTTTGTTGTTGTTGTTGTAGTGTGGTGTGGAGATGGAAATGGTGATGGTACTATGGTCGAAATCTGCAGCTTCGTGATCTAGTAGGTTTTTAGGTATGCTTTCAATTAGTGGCTGAGAGGTGTAATGGTGGTGGTTGGGTGGCGATGACTTTGTTGGATATGGTGGTGGCTGTGGTTTTTTTTTTAATTATTTTTTTTTCATTTTTATGACGGGGTAACTCGCGATCGCTATCCTTTGTGTGCGCACTGGATAAACTCTCGGGCAGACGCAATAGCCTGCAAATCACGTCAGTCAGGTAAACTACACTAGGCAACCTCGGTGCGACAAGCTCGATCGAGAAAGTGCTAGTAGGGGGAATCGAACTCGTGACTAAAAATCTCCGCGCTCACCTACTCCACCAACTCGACCGAGAAAGTTATTTTGTTGGTTGCAGTGGTGGTGGATATTGTGGGTGGTGAGATGGTGGCGATAGTTATGGTGATATATTGGTGGCGATGGGTCTATCGAGGTGGTGGTGGATATGGAGCAACGATGTGTTAATTTGATATGGTGATGTTGCCATCAAGAGGTATTGGTGGTGGTAGTAGTTATGCGGCGACGGCGACGGCGACGATGGTGCTACTACAAGAAGTGGCTAGGTAGTAGTCACAAGAGTTGTAGGGTGTCTGTGACCGACTAATTGGTTGAATGTGACTAATAATTTGTTAATTTGTGATAAATAAATAATACGTGATTTAAAAATTGTGTTTGCGACTAATAATTTATTAAGTTGTGACTGAAAAATTAATCGTGACCACTTAATCTAAAAATTTGCAATGAATAAATGAGTTGTGACCAATAAAAGTTTGGATTTTGTGACCAATGAATAATTTGTGCCTATAAAATTTTTGTTTCATAATTGAAAAATAATATGTGATCTATAAATTTTTTTATTTGTGATCGAAAAATAGGTTGTAACCAATAATTTGATAAGTTGTGACTAAAAATTAATCCGTGACTAATTAATTTTTTGATTTGTGATCGATGAACAAACTGTGACCTACAAATTTTTTTGAATTGTGATCGTAAAAAAATGTGACATAAAATTTTTGATTTATGACAAAAAAATAATAAGTAACTAATTAAATTGTTAATTTGTGACCAAATTATATAGATCTGTGATATAAATATATTTAATTAATAAAATAATTAATTAACTAATTAAATCATAAATAAATTTTAATAAAAATCTCATTTTTTAAGTTTGAAACTTATTTTCTTTATTTTGAAATGTTTGATACTTACAAGTTGTTTGGGAGGGATTTTTTACCCCAAAAAATTAATTTTTTGACCGTTATTTCACTATTTTAGCCATAATTTTTTATTTCTTCTCTCACAGGTGGACCCCACTTTTCTTCTAACGGTCAAAAAATCAATTCTCAAAATTCCTCCCAAACGGGACCTTAAATTATTACTTATGAAATTTTCCCTTAATCTTAAGTGGGGGTAGCCCACTAAAATGGGCCAGGTTTTTTTTCTTTCCCATAAATTAAGAAGGCCCAAGTGGAAAGACGACCCACTAACAAATACCAGCAAGAGGAAATTGGGCTCCTTATCCTTCAAAAAATAAAAAATTAGAACAATAACCTTAAAACTAATTAAACTCGTTAATCCCATAATTAATACATCAAAACCCCCTCTAAAAATCCCCAAAAGTCTCGCCTTCACCTTCGCCTTCACCTTGTCATTGGATATTCATCAATCCTTTTGTCAACCAGATTGCTGTCTCTCGGCCGTAGTAATTACGTCCTAAAATCTCCCAAAACCCCCCAAAACCAGTCGATTACAGAGAGAAATCATATCTACTATGTGTTCTAATATTTGGTTTGAGCCCATTGATGAAGTGGCCTTTCATGACGGCTTTGGAGATGTCTGCTCCGAAGAAGATAAAGAGATCTTTGGACGACTTCGTAACGATGGAGGTTATGGGTTTTGATATGGAAGATGATAGAGTGATGGTTTTTTATGATGCGGTGGGTAAAGCATGGAAGATTTTGGGGAATTTGGATACTTTTGTTAACTGTTATTCGTATGAAGGTAAACGACGATTTTTGGGAATTTTATTTCTATTTATTTATTTATATTTTGTTACTGAATTATTGAAAGAATCAGTATCGTCAAATATTATGGGTGTAATATTATATATTTGTGTATCTATTATTCTATACATTGTTTTGATCCATCATTTGATTATCCAATCTCGTTCTAACTTATTTAATTATTTGTTAAAACAATTTCTTTTGCCTATGTTGCGTTTCTCCGTATGACTGAGGAAATCTTCATGAATAGGCATACAGTGGAGTGGTCAATTGTTATGGATTGAATTGTGGGTTTCCAATTTTCAGATATATATGTAAATCTTGTTATGTAGTGCTCTGTAATTTTCCGTGGTTTCTATTTCTTCAGTTTGTTCTAGGATGGCAATCGAGTTCGTCGGCTCGAATCGCTCGTGGCTCGGCTGGGAAAAAGCTCG
Organism: Olea europaea var. sylvestris; assembly: GCF_002742605.1. NCBI lineage: Eukaryota > Viridiplantae > Streptophyta > Magnoliopsida > Lamiales > Oleaceae > Olea > Olea europaea. The sequence goes on from NW_019260152.1 coordinate 127,372, forward strand.
AGCCCGTCTAACTCGAGACTCGGGAGAATCAAGCCCCATTTTGGGGTGCCGGGGCAACGCTCGAGCTGGCCCGTGTGACTCGCCCTCTCATGTTCACAAGCATTTAAAAAAAAAAAAAAAAAGTGAATGTTTATCGGCTATTATGTTATCCATCATAGAAGGATTTTTCCCCGAAAAAAAGTTTGATCATTTTACTCGAGCCGTGCCCGAGCCGACTCGGCTCAACTCGTTGACATCCTAGTTAGTTCCCTCATATTTGTAACCCCTTTTTTCTTTGGCAAATCTATAACCATGACTTTTTTGGCTATACGCAGCTGCAGTAGAATAATGATGTTTGGCTATATTATAGCAGGTTATTTGTCACTTTTTTTATTTTCTATCACTTTTTTTGAATTTGTCACTTTTTCAAAAAAATTTACCACTTTGAGTGTTTGTCACTTTTTTAATTCGTGTAATTTTTTTTTTTTAAATTTATGTCACTTTTTTAAATTCGTCACTTTTTTAAAATCTCTATTACTTTTTTGAACTTTTTTTACTTATTTTTTGGATTTTTGTCACTTTTTTGGTAGTGTTTGTTACTTTTTTTTTTCGATCACCTTATTGATTTCTATTACTTCACTTTTTTATAAAGTGACTTGTATTTCATTTTTTAATAAAAAAAAAGTGGCATCGTGTCACCTTTTTATAGTGTCACTTTTTTATATTACGCAATATTTTTTATTTCCAAAAAACTTTTCATATGATTTTTCAAAAAAGAACTCTAATTTTAAGTGTATTTTTGTAAGTAGCAACAATATAATTAGCAATATATATATATATATTTAGAAGCCCCTTTGATCGCCAGCTAAAAGCTGAAACAGCCCAGTTGAGTAAACCATACATGAATCACGGTATGGAAGCAATACCAATTCAAATTAGAAATTTGAATAATGTCACCACGAATATATACAATATACATACGGCCTTCAAAACATGATGAGGAATGCAATCTTTAAACTTTGAAGATGAAGTAGGAAAATCCAGCAACGAATCCAAAGGAGACGACCCAGAAAATACTAATCTGAAACTGCACTGACCAAAGCACAAAGCAGAAACCTGAATACGAGCATGAAACTTGCAAACCTGAATCTGGGAACTGAAGAACGAAACAGCCGGCTCAAGTAGTTGTCCACTGACTGAATCACGAACAAGAGCTGCCCAAGAAACTGAAAATGGCCAAATTCACGCTGAGCAACACTAAGAACTTATGAACTAAAATATACCTCCAAAACTCAGATTAGAGCAGAACTAAAAAGAAATGCAATATATTTAATTCAATTTTCACCAATAAGAAGCAAAAATCAAACCAAAACACAAGAAAATCTCAAGGCACTCAAGTGGGATTTTCTCTCATTAGAATTGAGAGCTCTTTCTAAATTCTATGGATGGTGAAATATGGCCGTATAGACAAGTCTCTTTGTATATATATAAACTTGTATAATTATGTTACTAGCATACAGAATGGCCACGTGGACCACCCACATTTACACGTGGCAATAATCCAAGCTATCCAAAAACTACAACATCTAAAGTAATCGCGATTAAATGTCGAGGTCGTTATACTAAGATTAGTCGAGGGGGTCCTACCCCTGCTCATCTCTTATTGCCGAACTCCTTGGAGCATCCGAGGCCCTTGGCAAGTTCAGTAGGGATGTCTCTAGAATTGAGTGATGCGACGTGCCCATTTATTAAGAGTCAGAGAAGTCATCCTAGATTTGTAGGTGGCTGACTTCTTGTTAAGAGTCTGTCAATATAATTAATATGAAATAGAGTTGACGTGATATCAAGGGTCTCAGATCAAGCCACGTGGCTCGGATATAATGGTGATCACGTTGGCCTGATCATTATAAATAGGCAACTCTTGTATCATTTAAGGGAATGAATCTTTGGATGAAAAAAGAGAGCATACTACATCTCTCCCTTGTCTCTATCTTCTTCTTCCCCAAACATTCTATATTGTCTTCTAACGACACCTATTGGCCATTTTCGGAGGTCAACAGATAGGCGTCATTTGTGGAAACCCTGGAACAGCTAAACCACGAGCACCCCGTGGGATAAGGCTTTTGAACAAAAAGTGACATTCTCGAAAAAGAACAATACGGGGTCTGACCGAGGTGTTGAAAGAGGCAACTCAAAAGAAAATTATGCTAAATCCTTGAGTAAAGGAGAGCATCCCTAGAAAGAGAGCCAAAGAAAAGTTATCCGTCGAGGAGGGGCAGCCATGAGTTCGACAAAGGAAGAAATCGTACCCAGACAAATTAAAGGACGCTTCGACGAGGAAGCACCCTCGCAAAGTGCCCCAATAATCTAGGAGCCACTGCCAGCTACCTCCGCAGATCGTTACCGAAGAAGTGGCTCGAGGAGTAGGCTCAGGCTAACATTAAAGCTCGCCAGGGAATTGGTCACCGTCACCGCAAACGTGAGAACTATCTCCCGACAAAACGCTACAATGTAAGAATTGCTGGAGCGCATGCAAGGTCAATTGGCCAACACCTCACAAAACGAGGAGGTCATTCCACTAGAAAGAGAGGTGGATGTGGACATGGTTGCTGACCATGCCACCAACCAAATGATTGGGGAAAACTGTCGTTCCATTAGAATACAGCAGAGCTAACACGCTAAGGAGATTGGCCAATGTCTTTAATAGGCTTGGTCCTATAAGAAACAGACAAAACCGACCTCGTATTTTACCCGCTTAGGCCAGATTCCCTCCTATCTCTTTGAGCCGATCATATCCATTCAACTCTTCATCAGTGAGAAATCAGCATGGACATCTTCAACTGGGAGCCGCAGCTGGTTTCGTCCATAGATACATGCATCCCCCGCCCAGGAATAGAAGTGAAAGACGAACTGCACTAGCTCGAATGTGGGCCTACCAATATTGACTACACGAGGAGAAAAGGTATAAGCCCACGGAGATGTCCCCTTTAAAAATCAATCACTCTAGGCGAGTCCTCTTGCAGAAAGAGTCACTAAGACATATAACTACTGAGCCGGGCTCCATGTCCCCGGCAAACATGAACCAACCTTTGTAGCAGATCAATGAACCAAGAGCGCAAGACCCACAGGAAAATGATTTGCTGTTTTCTCCATCCCTTCCAAAATATGTAGTCGGGGCACGGAAGTCTTAAGAACTACCCCTATGAAAAAGACGAAAGGCCTTGCCTAAAAAGATGAGCACTAATTTTGGCTATCTCAGACTGGTTTCTTTTGCGAAAATAGGTGTAAGGCATATAATTGCTGAGGCGAGCCCTATAACGTCAGCCAATAAGAACCGACCTCTCAACAATAGCGGCGAAAGAGTGCTATTTGCTGACGTCTCCAGTCAAAGCAGTCCAAGCATAAGCCTCATAGAATTATATCACCTATGGAAGTTTTGGCTCAAAAAGTAAAGGTCGACCCCCTGTAGATGGACTAAAGGCTTCAACCCCATCCAAAAAGAGGGTTAGAATAGGTCAAAGAGGGCATAGCCCCATCCTACGTATAGCCTCAAACAAAACTATGTACTTGTAAAAGAAGCTCGTTCAAAGAAGAGGTAAAGATGAAACCACCTAGGCAGAACTGCCAAGTGAAGAAAATGATAAGAAAAGACCCCACAAGGGACCACTCCCAAATATGCAGATCTCTCTTGACTAACTAGAAAGAAGGATTACGCACGAGCTGTTAGCTCAGCTTTGCGAAGTCAAAAGATATGTGGTCGCAAGTGTTAAGATGTCAGTTGGAGGGACAGGATTGACCTTCTTGCCTTAGGAAAAATATGCACATTACAAGCCAAAGAGCTTCAAAAAATAGGGGCCTCAGCTCCCTTTATGATATAGGCAAAATAGACAGTGTCAGCACATAACTTTAGCTCCTTCATCAAAAACTCGATGTACTTCAGACAACGCCTACGATAGATGCTTGTGAAAACTTTTATTAAGTTATTTCGCTTCTAGATTGCCATTATGTGAATATCTATGTCTGAAATTGGGAGATTATTATTACTGATAGCTTGCATGTGACACGATGGCTAGCATACCTCACGACCCATGACATTATTCTTACCAGCACTGATATACATGTCATTTTACACATTGTTGCCAAACATATGACCTGTTGTGATAGGCCTTTTCCATATTATATTTTTGAAAAATGTGAAATGCCACCTATGGGCAACAGAAAGGCCAAATAGGCCCCTTACTTGTCTGATAAATGAACAATGGATTGGTTTAGTCCAAGCTACGTAGAAGATGCTACCGAAGTCTTCAGCAAAAAGCATGACATTTCTCGAGTCAATTCCTTCGAAGGAATAAAAGAAATTAGCCCAAAGAGGCATCAGCCCACAGAGGCACTTCAGAATACAAGTTCAAAAGAAAATGTCACTGAAGGCCAGCCCAAGAGCGGAACCTTGACGAAAGGAACTAGAACTCGAAAAGGTCCACCTTAGAAGTAAAGATCAACCCCGAGAGTAGAACAACCCCGAGTGCTGGATCCTATAAGAACCACTTCCATGAAAAGGCACAAGTTGCCCATAAAAGATAGAAAAATGGGGGACCATATCAAAGGCGTGACCTTCCCAAAAGCACCCCAACTACAATGCAATATAAGCAAAGCATTACAAAACACTTGCCAAAATAATAATAATAATAATAATGAAAATGAATAATAATGACAAAGCACGACCACTACATCAGGCACATAATCCGCTGAACCTTTCCTTTTTGAGGGACGTTTGCCATATACAACAACCTTTGTAATTATGAGGTTTGCCGGACCAGGTTGAAACTCAAGCTATGGCTATAATATACTTTGCCTAGTAAACTTTGGCAGAGAAAGCAGCGTAGCTGGTTCGGAAAGGTACGTTGGTATCGACCCTTGAGGATCTACATAGTGCCACTCAAGGCAATTCTGATAGAATTCGCTGCTATTGCAACATAATTCATTCAAAGCAATAGTCACCCTCCACACTTTAGCACTATTCCCAGAGCGTTCAAAGAAGATTATGCTGAGGTTATATTTTCATAAGTCCAAGCGTCCAATGCATTACACCCAAGGATCATCCTATTTGCACACTCCATGGCATCATCCAAAACCAAGCAGTCCCTTGCACCAACTCCCCTAGAAATCCACCAAGTGCAAGAATAGAATTCGGTCATATTACAGAGACAAAAGACGATGTGATTTATGCAAGCAAATGAATGTTCAAGCAAAATGAGCCTTTTATAAACAAATGCATGCATTTTCAACCGTCAAATCTCAAAGATTTGGACCGTCCAAATCTAGGTCACATATAGACCATTCGATGAGTCTGACATTCTAGCTTCATGGCCCAGATCAAAACATGTGGAATGCATAAAAAATAGGGGGCACCGCCCTCCTTGAAAAGGCCAAACGGCTTCATAGCAATCTGTGGTAATAAATGACGGAAGACATTCAAACTACTCAAACCATCTCACACAACATACAACTTCGGTTTAAAATTTTAACCACTTCGGCAACGATACAAACCACCTCGAATTTTACATCTAACAACTTCGACGTTTATAATTTCGGCTCTCCATGTACGTACTTTAAGGAAAGGCCACTTATATGTGCAAAGCACATAAGCCTTGACTTCAGTTCCGATGGCTATTGACATACACATTTGGCAAGGCCAAAATTCTCATACGAATACTGAAGCAATTAGACTTTGGGGACTAACATTACCGCATGGATTTATTTTCTTCGAAAATTCATAAACTCTATGTATCACATGAATGATCATACATAGACTTGGGGAACTATTGTTACTAGTCATACAAAATGGCCACATGGACCCCTCACATTTACACGTGGCAATCATCCAAGCTATCCACGAATTACAATATCTGAAGTAGTCACGATTAAATGTCAAGGTCGTTACACTAAGATCAGCTCAGATGGTCCTACCCCTACTCATCTCTTATTGCCAAACTCCCTTGAGCATTCGAGGCCCTTGAGAAGTTCAGCTACGATGTCTCCGAATTGATTGATGTAACGTGCCCATTTATTCAGTGTCAGAGAAGTCAACCTAGATTTGTTGGGTGGCTGACTTCTTATTAAGAGTCTGTCAATGTAATTAATATGAAGTAGAGTTGATGTGATATCAAGGGTCTCGGATCAAGCCACATGGCTCGGATCTAACGGTGATCACGTCGGCCTAATCACTATAAATAGATAACTCTTGCATCATTTAAGGGGATGAATTTTTGAATGAAAAAAGAAAGCATACTACATCTCTCCTTTGTCTCTATATTCTTCTTCCCCAAACATTCATATTTACAATAGAAATACTACAAAAATAGGTTCACGTGTATATTGTCTTCTAACGACACCTGTTTGCCATTTTCTGAGGTCAACAAATTCAATTGAATATATAGAAAAATACTCTCTCTTTCTAAAGTTATCATTGCAAAGCACTTAGTTGTAGGATTGGCTCTGAGATTCAGATTGGTGTGATGTTTAACTCTTTATCTGATAAGTATATTCCATTTTGATCGATTATTATGTAAACTCCCTACTATCAGTTCGATAGAGTTGGAGATCGACCTCTAAAATATGAAAGATCATCTGTAAAAAAATAGTCACCAAAAAGTCTTTGCGTTCAAATATACCTTGGAACCAATACCTACTGGCCACTGGGAAAGAGCAGCAAGAGGAAAAGAGCAGATAAAGTACGGATTTAGGAAGTAGGCTCCGATAAGAAGTCGAAGAAAAGATGCTTTAACTATCATCAAAAGGGACGTCTAGTGAGGGACTTCACACAGTCCCCTGTGAAGAAGTCTAATGCTGGTGAGTTACATGCTGTTTAGTCTTATTTAGTGGTTGATTTTACTAATTCCTGAATTATAGATTCTGGAGCCACTATTCATTTATGTATTTTTATTCAGGTTCTTTAGGTAACTAGAAAGCTCAATAAAGGGACATTTCCAGTCATCTTTGATACATGAGCAATAGTTATAGATTTAACAATAGGAAATGTTTATTTTCATAGTTGCAGTAGTACAGATTTAATTTTAAGAGATTGATATTATATGGCACAGATGAAATGGAATTTTGGGAATTTTACACCTTCTGTGGTTTACATTGGATGGAATTGAAACCCAATTTGTACCGACTATATGTCTAATTTTCTCTTTAATTAAACTCAACTCCTAATACAATTTACAATACTACTGTAAAACAACAAATGTTATCTCCAACTGACAAAACATTGCTTGGCACTTAAGGCTTAGAATATAACTTTAGATAAGATTGGAAGATTGACAAAATATAGGCCTCTGAATGAGTTAAGGTGGAACTTTTTATAACCTGTGTATTTTGTCTTGAAGACAAAATATCCAAGAGAACATTTTCAGCTAAAGATAAAATCAATGATGTTTTGGAGTTGGTTCATTCTGGTGTGTGCAGTCCTATCAGTAAACTTTTGAAAGGCAGTCACTAGGAATATGCTCTTGAGACTGTATATCCTCAACTTAGTTCTATTGAAGTTAATTCCAAAAACTCCTCTAGGAATGTTGAATGAATGCCTACCCAACATTAGCCATTTCCATATTTGGGATTTTCCAGCAAATAGGCTTGAAGGAAAGACTGAGACATTGGAGACAAGATTAGAAGTATGTCTATTTTAAGGCTATCCCAGAGACAATAGTGAATATTATTTGAATAGGCCTCGAGACAAGAATGTGTTTGTTAGTACAAATACGAAATTCTTAAGAGGACAAGTATATAAAAATATTGTGGTTCTAAAAGTCAGGTAGTACTGGAAGATAGAAGGGTAATAGACCCTAGACCATCTACGCCAGTACTTGAAGCTGAACTTAATGAACATGTACCCTTGGAATATGGAAGGGATACGAGATCGTAGTGGGAGCAAAGAAATAGCCTTGCTATGGAGTGGGAAATCATCAATTTACTCCAAAAGTAAACTCTGAAGTAAATAATATCACTGAGTTTACAAATCTAATGGAAATCATGGTCCAAGAATGTCCACCTTGTAGATGAAGTCCGATTGTAATCTGGAAACCTGTTAGGTACTCGTTAGTGGGAGAAGCCTGTCAGGCCATCTCCTTAGATCAAGAGGATGATCCGACTTTGTTTACAAATGCTATGGTAGACAAGTACACAGAATTGTAGCAAGTCTATATGAAAAACAAAAATTAGCTTGTTGCATTCAAATCAAGTTTGGGAACTTATAGATATGCCTAGAAGGGGAATAAGTGGATCTACAAGTGAAAGAGGGGAATAAACGAGAAGTTTGAGACTTTTAAAGTAAGGTTAGTAGCTAAGGTTATACCCAAAGGAAAGGCAATTACGATGAGACCCTTTCACTTGTTGCGATGTATAAATCTGTATGAATCCTCATATTCATTGCAACTCATATGGATTGTGAGATTTGGATATTGAATATCAAGACAATATTTTTGAACGGCTATTTTGGGGAATGAATCTACATGATGCAACCAGATAGGTTCATAGAAAGTGTCCACGAAGATAAAGTCTACAAATTGCAAAGATCCATCTATTGACTTAAGCATATATCTATTAAAGAGTCGACAGCGTAATTAGAATATACGATTTTAATTAAAACTTCAACGAACAATATTTTTAAGCATGCATTTAGATCTTGGAATAAAAACATTTTTTCTTATACTTCACAAAATGTCATAGCAAAGTTATCATCACCGAAAGCGTGGTTGGTCTAACAATTAAAAATGAAGGACTTGGGTGATACTAGCTGTTATCAGACATTCAGTGTAATGCCCTAAAATTTTTATATAATAAAACTAATTGTTCTATTTGCTATATTTTATATTTTGGAAAGTTGATGGACTAAGATAAAATAGTATTAAATCCAATATTATTTTGGGTCAAATAATTAATTATTGATAAAGTTATAATTAGCATATCAATATTGTAATTGTTGAATAGCTCGTATTTAATCATGTATATTAGGCTCGAGAAAATTCAGATAAGTGAAGCCTAAGTTATTGAAGTTTAAAAAAATTGTCATTAAATATTATTATTATTATTATTTTGACTTGTGAAAGTATGGACAGTCACGTGGTTGTTTTTATTTGACTTGGATGGATGTTTTGGGTAAATTGGACTTCCACTTTTATAGGACACTTGTCTTATATTTATCCATTTATGCAACTGTTTTTCTCCATAGAAAAATTTATATAAACCACAGCTGAGAAAAGTTAGATTTCTTTTACCATATAATATAATTTTTTAAACACGGCAGCAAGTTAAAAATAAAGTTGAAAAGTGATTTTGGTTTTGTCTCTCCAAAAATGTATTTCATCTGACGAGGTAGGATAACGGCGTGTCATTGACTTTATCTCGTTTAAATTATTTTTTTCATGTTGTTAAATTATTATGCTAATGAAAGTTAAAGATACGATATGATATATATGTTATAGCAATCCGGTACCAAAGATATGATATTTATTGAGCTCTTATCGATTTCAAAAAGATATAATAACGATATGATATTTTTGACACATGTTTTGAATCTTTTATTCGGGATTGCACCATTAGTCGTGTCTTACTAAGTATTTTCATATACTCATCATTTTCTTACCTCGCACAGGTTAGAATGGTTGATTGGTTGGTTGGCTGGCGATAAGGTATAGTCATTGTGCTTGGATTCATTGGACTTAATAAAGCTAATTCAGTGTAACGTGAACAAGTTTTTATCTTTCAGCAATAAATTTAATTCCATTATGTTATGGACCTCTCTACTGGATGAATTTGAAATATATTTTATTTGGTTGTTTTTGTTAAACTATTATTATATTTGTTGGTTTTTAAAATAATATGATATTATGCATGAAATCATAACAGGAATTAGACTTTACTAGAAATATGAATTGTTATGAATTTGGTAACGATCTAAGTTTTAAATTTTTTGGATCGTATAGCTTTACAATTTTTCTTATACTTTATAAAATGACATAGTAAAGTTGCCATCACTGAAAGCGTGGTTGGCCTAACAATTGCAAATGAAGGACTTGGTTGATACTAGCTATTATTAGACATTTATATTTTGTGAAATCGAAAGAATAAGTAGACAGCTTCATCGAAAGCTTCATATATAAACAAAATATTGGTCCAGTTTATAATAAAAGATTCTAAGAAGATTATTTACTATCTCGGCATGGAATCCACCTTTTGAAGGAATAGTGACCTAAAACTCCTAAAGATGGAGATCATATGATGCAAGTACCCTACACATCATCAGTAGGAAGTCACATGTATTGACACGATATTACCTACGCGAATAGTTGCATCAGTATCAATCGACAAGATATTACCTATTCTGGGAAGGTTATTTACTTTCTCGGCATGGAATCCACCTCTTGAAGGAATATTGACCTAAAACTCCTAAAGATAGAGATCATATGAGGTGAGTACCCTACACATCATCGGTAGGAAGTCGCATGTATTGACATGATATTACCTAAGTGAATAGTTGCGTCAGTATCAATCGACAAGATATTACCTATTCTAAGAAGGTTTTTTACTTTCTCGGTATTGAATCTACCTCTTGTAGGAATAGTGACCTAAAACTCCTAAAGATGGAGATCATATGAGGCGAGTACCCTACACATCATCAGTAGGAAGTCACATTTATTGACACGATATTACCTATGTGAATAGTTACGTCAGTATCAATCGACAAGATATTACCTATTCTAAGAAGGTTATTTACTTTCTCAGCATGGAATCCACCTCTTGAAGGAATAGTGACCTAAAACTCCTAAAGATAGAGATCATATGAGGTGAGTACCCTATACATCATCAGTAGGAAGTCTCATGTATTGACAAAATATTACCTATGTGAATGGTTGCGTTAGTATCAATAGGACCTTGGATCAAAATATTGGGTAGCAATAAAGCATATATTCATGTATCTTCAGAGAAAGAAAGGTCATATGCTTGTGTACTCGGCGCTAGATTTGGTTCATATAGGATACATTGACTATGATTTTCAGTCGAACAAGGGCTCTAAAAAGTCTAAATAATTTTTGTGTTTACACTTGATGGCAGAATTGTGAAAGATCAAGATTCTTACAATGCAACAGCTTCTATGTGTTTTCTCATAACGATATAATTTGGGGAATGTTAAAAAAAAAAAAGGCTCGTGGGTGTCTTCTCTAAAATGCCATATCATTTAACACAAATTCAATATTTGAATACACCTCCAAATATGATTGGCGGTATGCAATCACTTCTCAAATCATTTGTTATCAAACTCGCAAGATTACGTATTCTATGATGCCACTTGTTAGGAATAGAAGGAACTAGATTATATGGCACAATATGAAATAGCAATCACAACACGAGCAACCCACATAGGAATGAAGAATTTATTAATATGTAGAAAAAATACAAAATATTGTGTTTCTAACTTGATTCTAACTCTCTCTCAATCATATCAAAGCGAGACTATTCGTGGATTATATATAGAACCCAAAAGAATATATTATGAGTGGAAAGAGGATAAAAATTAGCCGAAAATAAGGAAATAATATTTTTTAGAATATCATTGCAGCTCAAGTGACAGCCTCATGGGAAGTGAGTACCACAACGCCGCTCAAGCGCTAAGCAGGCGACAAGTAAGCGGCAGCTCAAGCATCTCCAATGGTGCCCAAGCACTGAATTTCATGTTACATTTCACTTTTTGACCCCTTTAACGCCTTCAATCAGAACATAGCTTTCCATTCGAAATTGGGCCACAATATTAATATATTTCCACCATGACACAAATTTTACTTCAACGAGCAAAGTTTCAAAATTTCTCCACCTGGAAACAAATTCAACTACAATGAATAAACCAATGGCTCTTCAACAACAAAAAAACTCATCTTTCACAAAATCTAACTAGAAAAACTCAATTAATTGAATCTAAGCATTGCTTAATAGAATTATCTTGGGTACCAAAATTTGCTCGAATTATCATCGTGAGCAACAAAATTACAAATAATTCAAAAATTACCAAATAGAACCAAAACACATCCCGAAACAGAATCAATACCACAAAATACTTTTGTAGATGGTTCTTTGCTAGTCTCAACACCTTCAACCACACTTAAAGCATACGTAACTAAATCATCTTCTCCATACCTCTATGAAGGCCTAATATCTCTACTGGGTTTGTCCTTAACAACTGAATACAATGACACCTTTGTTGATGGTAACAAAGCGACATTCTTCATAACCTTTAAACTCGATTGAGATGTATTCTTCAACACGGACCCCAAACCAAACTCCAACATTATTATACCAAATTGAATATTCACCAAAGTACCCAACATGATCTTCATAGATTTTACACAATTTTGCAAGAATATAATTGAGACCTTTACTGTCCCTGGAATAAAACTTAGACACCTTTGTTAATTTAATGACTCCACGTTCACTAGTATACTTGTACCCTTGTGAATCAAGAATACTCAAGGAGATCAAATTTCTCTTCAAAGTTGGGACATGCCTCACTTCATCAAGTCTACTGACCTTCCCGTTAAACATCTTAATTCTGACTCTTCCAATACCAACTATTACCCATTACAATGATACTTTGGAACTATTTCATATGCTGAAAACATATCCCAATTGGGACATATATGAAAAGTGTAAGCTGCATCAAGAATACAATCCTCGTCAGATACGGAGTTGCCATCCAAAATAACCAAAATCTTTCCATTAATGTAGTAATTTTCTACAACATCGACTGTATTTGAAATTTTTGGTTGCTTTCTCTTCTTAATTACAACCAATTTTTTTCTATTCTGCAACTTTTAGCAATCCTTCTTGATGTGCCCTTTCTTCTTGCAATAGTTACAAACTTTATTACTAAAGTTTAATTTCAAACTGCCTCTCTTGTAACCACCATGAACAACAAGCCCTTCTCCTTTGAAAATAAAGTATTATAAACTTCCTCAAATGTTAGAGTATCACAACTCTATAATATCATGGCTCTAAATGACAAATATGAATGGGTAATGAACATAATAAAATCAAACCCAAATAATCTTCATCATACTTAACCTCTAAACTCTCCAAATTAGCAACAAATTATTTAAAATAGTAAGGTGACTTTCTAAAGATGTACCTTCCATCGTACGATGAGAATACGAACGCTACTTCAAGTGCAATTTTCTAGTTAGACATTTAATCATGCATAATTACTCCAACTTCAAACATAATGTAGCTGAGGTTTTCTCCTTTTAAATATTCTGAAGAGATGAAGATAAATTTGCAAAAAAGCCTTCTGATCCTTATGTTCTCCTCTAACAACCAATTTGAGGGCATCTTGTCAAATCCCAACAAAGCATCGTCCAAATCCATCTAAGCAAGCACTTCTAGCATCTTCAAAAGCAAAATATCATACTTTAAGGTTGTCATCCCAGAAGAAAATCAAAACTCGTGAAGAACAACGAACTTGGCTCTGACACCACTTGTTAGCAAACTAGCAAGAATTATGCACTCTCTGATAATATTTGTTAGGAATAGAAGAAAAGAGAGACTGTATGACAATATAAAATTGCAATCTCAATGCAAGAGCAATTGGCAAAAATAATATATTGTTGTTGAAAAAGGATTAAAAAACAAGCAAAAAATAAGGAAATAATTTTTTCCCTGATATCACTGCCGTTCAAGCAGCACTCTCATAGGAAGTGAGTGTTGTAACGCTACTTCAGCATAAAACAGGCGGCAAGTGAGCAGTAGCTTAAGCGTCTCCAATGGCACCCAAGCACTGAGTTTCGAGTTACACCACTTTTGACCTCTTTAACACCCTCTTCAATCAAAACATCACTTTCCAATGAAATTTGAGTCACAATGTTAACATCATTGATCTTACCATTCACACAATTTCACTAAAGTTGAGTCAGCTAACCCATCACGTCTATATTATTGAAACAATGCCAAGTTGTTTCCATGTCTCATTGACTTCCCATCATCACGTGTGCACTCAATTTTCCACTTATCTTCACCGTGGTACCTCTAAAGAACTCTTTTCGGCATGTGCGTGCATAGATGGTTCACTGCACTGCCTTTGTGGCTTATGTGGTGGGGAGTCTTGAGAGTTCCATGAATTTAGTGAATAATTGGCAAAGCTTAAATTTTATCGCAGGGAATAAACATTTTTCATCAACGTTTCTATGGATTATAATTAATTATTCGCTATTTATTCATATATTCTGTAGATTCGCTACTTAAATTTACTTTTAAGCACTTCCAAACTAATAATTTTTCTATCCATCCTCTAATGTTCAACATTTTTCGTTGCATATAATATAATAACATAAAGCACTTTTTATGGATATTTGAAGACTTATTACAATTCGCTTAAATGTGTTTTGAACCATTCAGTATACCAATACTAATCACCACCTATCAAATATAATTTAACAACTTAGCAAGACTTCTAAACACGAGCTCACATATTAATTTTGTTGTTTCCAGAGTATAATTTCATGTTTTGAACAATTTGAAGACACTTACTCTGGCAAATTATCAGAACAAATTTGAACAACATGATAGAATGATCAACAAATAGGACTAGAATATCAATTTGTGTCCACTAACTTCATGATGAAGAATTTGCTTCCTTCTATGATGCTTAGAGGCAGTCAGCAATGAATTTCACCTCTTGTGAAAGCAGCACAACTATCAGTAAGAGTTCTAACAAATTTAATATATTGCTCTAAACTAAAAAAAAAATAACCTAGAGCTCAAGTTTAAAAGTTGAAGCACTTGATTCCCATTTGATGATGCGATTCATAACCAAATGACCCTCCCATGCATGAACCAGTGAAGACAACCAATGGTTATCAAAATTATAGAATGATAACTGATCAGAAATCTTTCAAAAAACGAACATTTAAAATAAAGCTAAGAATTAATTTTACTGGAAAAGAAAAGAAAAGAAATTGTTCAAGAAGATATATATGTAAGACTATACCCACCCTTACCAGCACACAAATGGAATCGAATCTAAATTGGACTCGGACTCGAACTCGAACGCAAATCTGAACCTGATACGCGCACATGCTCGTGCTTGTACTGACCTAAGCTGGTTGGTCGAACAACTCGACCTCAATAGGATCAGATCTCACCCCTTCCAAAAACTAGTGGTACGACTTAAGACATAAACCTAATTACCAGACTTTCACAATATAAACCAAATATTGTTTCCTAAGATTTCTTATGTAGGACAAGAGTTTCTCAGTTCCAATTAAATTCTCACTTATTTAAAGTTTATAATGGCTAACCTTGAAATTAATATTTCATTCAATTTTAAACGATTTTCGAAAAATAAATAAATCATGTTAATGTCATACTTCAAGATTACCATCCAAAAAATAAAAAAATAAAGATCACACTTGTATTACAATCTAGAAGTGGAATATCAAACTTCAATTTTACCCCCCCCCCACCCCCCCAACAAAAAAGAAAAAAAGAAAAAAAAAATTGCAAAGAACAATAAATTTGGCTCTAATACCACTTGTTGGGAAATTAACAAAAATTATATGTGCATTAAACGAGGTTAATTACCCCAATAGTCACTGAACTTTGCAAAATGTAACTTGGGAGGTCATCGAACTTCAAATGTTACTTGGGAGGCCACTGAACTTTGTCAAATGTTGCCTGAGAAGTCACTGAACTTCAAGTGTTTCCCGGGAGGTCACTGAACTTTGCAAAAAGTAACCCCATACATCACTGAGTTGAGTGACCTCTTAGGAAATTTTAGCAAAGTTCAGTGACCTCTCAGGAAGTTTTTGCAAAGTTCAGTGACCTACCAGGAAGCTTTTGAAGTTTACTAACCTCTCACGTAGCATTTAGCAAAGTTCAGTGACCTCTCAGGAAGTTTTTGCAAAGTTCAGTGACCTACCAGGAAGCTTTTGAAGTTTACTAACCTCTCACGTAGCATTTAGCAAAGTTCAGTGACCTCTCAGGAAGCTTTTGAAGTTCAGTGACCTCTTAGGTGGCATTTGACAAAGTTCAGTGACTTTTGGGATAATTAACCTGCATTAAACGATAGCACTTGTTAACAGCATGCGAGATATATGACAAAATTGAAGTAGCGATCACATCACAAAAGAACACAACAAAATTAGTTGAGGAATGAAGAATTTATTAATTATGGAAAAATAATACAAAGAATATTGTGTTTATAATATTATCTAATTTGTGTAATGTGTCTAACCTATAAAGAAAAGCCAACACTATATAGGTGACATATCAAAACTCTGACAATATTCTTAAAGATAAAAATAGATCAAAAAATGCATAGAGTAAGGAAACAATATTTTTTCCAAAAATCCAATTGAATTTGGGTCAAACTTTAACAAATCAGTATTAGAGTAAGTCTTCCTCCTGCTGTTAGTTATTGTTTTCCCATCCTATCGATCAAGTCCATATTTCAGCACGAAATGTTCATAAAGGATAGTCATCTTATAAGCTTTATATAGAGGCACGCAAACTTATGTAATGGACAACATCATTATCAAGCGCCGAAGATAAATTTCATGGAATGGCTAATCAACTTTGTGAATTCCTTGGGATCAAGAGGTTTATTTATAGAAATCAGCTTCACTCATTCTTCTGAGTTAGATCTATTCTAAAAGCTGCCATTACTATAGCTCACAACCCAATTCATCATAACCAGGCAAAACAAGTGAAAGTAGATAGACATTTTATCAAGGAGAATCTGGATACAAAAATATTCCGATTTCCATTTGTGATGTAGATCACTAGCAAATATAGTCACAAAAGTTGTATCAAGCAAAGATTTTCACAACTCGCTCGACAAGTTGAGTATCAAATTTTTTATTTTTTGAATTTCTTTTTTAGAATCTTTAATTTTTGGATTTTATTAAATAAAATTTTATTTATCCACTTATTTTTCACGTTAGAGAGTTGCTATATATATAAACAATGTTATGTGAATTTACTTAAATCGACATACATAAAATTAAATAAAAATATTTATCACTCTAAATTCATCCACTAATATTTATTTTCATTAAATGCTTTTGGACTTTTTTTTATAAAATCTTAAAACTCATAAAATATTCTCTTCAACTAAGGCCAAAACAACAATGGAAGAGACGCTGTTAGTATAGAAATTTGACACTATACTAAAGAAATTGTTAGTGAGGAATTGTTGTCAATGAACATATTCTAGAAATTTTATATTGCTCATCTAGCTTTTATTTCGTAGATTCCATCTTCTTGGAAGCCACTGTTAGATGATCTTTCTATGCTTAAGATATTTTTCGATTATTATGCACTCACAAAGCGTACTATCTCCAAGGAGGTAAGTTCATAATCTGTATTTTTTTTTTTTTTTTTTTTTTTTTTTTTTCCAAAAAAAAACAAAACTTTTTTTTTTTTTTTTTTTATAAATTTTGATTTTTGTTGGTGAAATCTTTTAAGTGGATAATAAATCCACACTTCGAGCAACGGCAACACCTATTGTTTTCTTACATTAATGTTTTTCAGATGCATATTTCTCTTTTCTTTCTAAATAAATAAATGCTTGTTACACAGATGTTTTAAAATTTCTTTTCTATTTTCTATTATATGGTCCAAGTGCCCCCACCCACTATGGTCAATAGATATATAAAAATTGTTTTGAATGCATAGATATATAAAAATTATGCGAATAGATATATGAAAAGATTGAAGGAATTGTGATGGGATAGATATACAAATTGGTGTGGATGTATAGTGTTTAAATGAATGAATTTAATAATAATAATATTGGAATGTGATGTGGATGATGATAGTATTTTTTTTTTTAAATAAAATTAAAAATTTCAATAGGGATAGATATGGAGTGAGATAGATATATAACAATGACAGATGTAAATAGTGCCTCACTTCATTGTTTTCGAAAAGTGTATTTTCAGAAACATCAGACCAAACAAATTTTGAGTGTTTTGCAAAACTAAAAACTGAAAATAGTATAAAAATAGCAAAACAAAAGAACTCTAGATTTTCATGCAACAATAATAAATTGAATCATGCTATATATACAAATATAGTTGACAACATCTTATTTAGTATCATCATATTCATCCATTTTAAAAAACTATTTTCTACATCACAGGTTTGGACTTTGACAACACATCTATATTGTACAATTAGCTTTTGTTGACGTCAAAATTAGCTATGCTAATTTTAAGCCAACTTTAAGAAAAGGGCGATTTATTGTTGAAAAAAGACTACAGAATAGTTTAGAGAGTGTAATTATGCCTTGAGTTGTTGTATGAAATCACTTGCTCTTTACAAGAGTCTTATTCAATTACTTATACATAGTTTCAACCGACATTACATCAAATCAATCAAATCAGCAACAATACCGAGCTTGGAACTCGGGTCGTCGGGTTCTCTTGTGATTGGTCGATGAGGCCGGTGGCCATGTGTCAATATTTTTCCCAGGTAATGATGACTTGCAAGGGGCTGGAGGTTGAGGACTTAGGATTGGTTGTTCCGGGTGGTGATGATGTCACCTGTGGCAAGTGTATTTGATTGATATGGTGATGTGACAGGGGGTAATCACGATGTTTTTCTGAGATAACGGCGGGATTGTCCGACCTGGGAGACCTAACTCACATTTAATTGAGGTGGGGTTAGCGAACTGTTTTTATTAGATCGGAGTTCGGATGTCAACAGTTACCCCCCAAGTCAGTTCTTCCGTAAGAGGGGCTGACCTTCTGACTTCACGGGTTCTTTTTTCAAGAAAAGTAATTATTATTATGCCAAGTGTCATGCCTGGGTAGGGATGAGCTATACGGCATTTTTAGATAGCTTCTTTGATGAGTTTCCTGATGCTGTGTCGTTTTGCCCAGGAGACATTTCAATCGTAGATCTTCCCTTCTTTATTTTGAACTAACGGCCTAGATTAAAACCCTTTATCTTCCTTCTTTTTAAATATTCAATGGCTTTTCATTTTGTCTTTTTACTTTACACTGTTTTCTCTCAAAGCACCAAGGAATTTCGAGCACGCCTTGTCTGTCGTTTGAGTAAGGTCGTCCTTTGAGTTCCCAGGCATTCCTTCGCTTCTTCACTTAGTCTGTTTCTTTTGTTCTTTTTCATGAGTTCGGACTAGTCGAGGGTTCAATCCTGGGAAAATCAACAGGAAGAATCCGTCCCTTCTACTTCTAGTTCGTCCTCGGGGTGTAGAGAGATTTTTATTCTTGTTCCTATTTATGTTGCTAACCCTGTTACTTTGGCCCGTCCTAGGAGATGGGGCGAGATAGGGTAGACGAGGAGGTGGGTTCCCCTATGGGTAGTGAAGGGAATGATCCGTTGGAGTGGGGGGCTGGTTGTTACAGGTTGATAGTTACAGGTGATATGTTAGCTAGTTGGAGGACAAAATATGATATTTCGAGTTCGGTAATTATGATAATCCCTAAACCATCTGAGCGTGCTGACGCTCTCCCTATGGGATGTGTCACATTGAATTCTACCATCCTTCAAGTCGGGCTGAGATTACCTATTCCTAGGGTTATCCATAAGTTCTTGTCTTGTTGGGGCATAGCTCCAACCCAGTTATGCCCAAATGGGTGGCGGACTATCATCACCACGCTTATTCTGTGGGATAGATTAGGTAACCCTGAGCTTACGGTTGAGCAGTTCAACTCTTTATTTACTTTTAAGGAGGATTGGAAGAACTCGGGTTGGTGGTACACAAGTGTTAGGCCAAGGACGGGAGGTTCTTTGGTTTTAGACACCCCCTCATCGATTAAGAAGTGGAAGGAAGAGTGGTTCTATGTGTCCGGGGAGTGGCAGTTTCATTTTGCCGAGGTGAATAAGGACGACGTGGTCGCAGCGCTTTGTCACTCGTTATGTAAGTAACTGCCTCTTGGTGTTTTGATCTAGATTGTATTCCGAGCGGCTCTAATTGATATCATGTTACTGTGCAGATTACAAGAGGTCTACACTAAAGAAAGATACTCAGAGGCCAGCGGAAGCAATTCGTGCATTGCCGAAGAAACAGAGATCTTGCAAATTTTTGCTCTCGAATTCCAACCTTTTTTAGGCCAGCTTGATTCAAACCAGGGTGCCGGGGCCTTCCACCGTCGCAGCTTCTATATCGGTTCCGACCAATTCAGGTAGATTTTGATTGGTTTATTGAGGTGATATTTATTAGAATTGAGTACTGACATACTTTTTTTGTTTACAGCTCACAATTCAGAAATGTTGGGATACAAGGCGGCAAAAGCTGCGGCCACAGCGAAGGCCAAGAAGAGGGATGTCCCAGAATGGGATGAAAGCCGTTCTGAGGAAGTAGAGGACGAGGTCCCCTTGAAGAGGAACCGTACTGGTATGCTGCCCATACCAAGGGTCCCTGAAGTTGATCCTGCGTTGAGCTCTTCTCCTTTGGTGGCCATTACTTTGTCGTCTTCAGCTCATACCTCGCCACCTCCTGGGGCACCTGCTTTCACTTCGACTAGCTCATTAAGGATGCAGGAGAGGTGCCCGGACTTACAAAGGCCATCACTGGACAGTCTACTAGGCCACCGTCCAGAGATCTTCCTGGATTACTTGCAAGCTCCATCTCCATCGAGGGAGGTTACTGCTTCATTTCCCCCACTTCTGCGTGATTCTGCAAACCTGCTTACCAGGAGTTGGAATGAAAGGGAGCAAGGCTTCCTTAATGAGATGTCCATAGGTGAGTCCCTAGTGACTGCTCAACTCCACGGCTATCGCTCTATCCTGCACATGACGACCGTAGCTGATAAGGTTTTTTCCTTACTTCATTTTATTTGATGATTTACATATTTGCGAGGTGCTTAACTTATGGATTTTAATGTAGGTGAAATTTGAGCTCAACAAACTGATGGAGGTCAAGGATCAGGCCTTGAATTTGTATAATAGCATGGAGGCTGAGAGAGCTCAGTTTGCAATAAAAGAAAAAGAATACGAGGAGAAGCTTAATATGATGGGATTTGAGTTGAACTCGAGGCTGGAGATGGAGGAGAAGTGGATGGGGGATATTAGAGCTCTAAGGAAGGAGGCCGATCGTAGGGCTGAGGTTGAGAAGAAGAGGATTGAGGAAGATAGAGTTCGGACAGAGGAGGCTGTGGAGAAGGTACGGGAGGCAAATGAGAAAGCAAAAAAGGCGATGCGTAGAGCTGAGCAGGCTGAATCTAGGGCTGCGAGGGCAGTGGAGACTTGGAGGTCGTCCTCCGAGTTTAATGCTCTTGCTCAGGATTCGATTACATCGTGGCTCTGGAAGAAGTAGTAAAACACATTCGCAGAGAAAGGCCAGGGTTCGACGTGGGTTTCCTTGAGGAGACTGTGGAAGAGCAGAAGGAAGAGCTTCAACGTTTGTCGAAAGCGGCAGGGGTTCGGATTTCTCCTGCTAATGAAGATAATGTCGCTCCTCGTGAAGACCTCCCTTCCCCTAGCTCTTCTTAGGACATTTTTTGGATGTGTGATGAATTTGTTAAACTTTATGGATATCTTGTTTGTGCTCGAAGATGAGCCGTACTCTATTTTGAATGCTTATGAAAATGTATGTTTTTTTTTGTGGGGTCTAAATTTTATTGCTTATTTCATCCTTTCGTGAATTTTTAATGATTGAATGTCTTCTAGTCAGCGTATGTGACAAAACTCGTAAGTCATGCAAACCTAGATCGTCCTGCACATGCTGCTGGGCTTCGTAGAATTTCCAAATAGGAATTTTTGCTAAGGGTCGTAGTATTTACGACCTTAGATCAGCCTGCATATGTAGCAGGGCTTTGTAAGATTCCTTAGAAAGAATGTCTACTAAGGATAACACGTACAACCTTAGATCGGCCTGCGTAAGTAGCAAGGCTTTGTAAGATTCCTTAGGAGGAATGTTCACTAAGGGTCGCAGCACTTACGACCTTAAATTGGTCTGCGTATGGAGTAGGGCTTTGTAAGATTTCTTAGGAGGAATGTCCACTAAGGGTAACACGTATAGCCTTAGATCGGCCTGCGTATGTAGCAGAGCTTTGTAAGATTCCTTAGGAGGAATGTCCACTAAGGGTCACAACACTTACAACCTTAGATCGACCTGCGTATGGAGCAGGACTTTGTAAGATTCTTTAGGAAGAATGTCTACTAAGGGTAACACGTATAACCTTAGATCGGCCTGCGTAAGTAGCAAGGTTTTGTAAGATTTCTTAAGAGGAATCTCCACCAAAGGTAACACGTACAGCCTTAAATCGGCCTGCAAAGTAGTAGGGCTTTGTAAGATTTTTTAGGAGGAATGTCCACTAAGGGTAACACGTACAGCTTTAGATCGACCTGCGTATGTAGTAGGGCTTTGTAAGATTCCTTAGGAGGATGTCCACTAAGGGTAAAACGTACAGCCTTAGATCAGCCTGCGTAAGTAGCATGGCATTATAAGATTCCTTATGAGGAATGTCCACTAAGGGTCGCAGCACTTACGACCTTAGATTAACTTGTGTAAGTTGCAGGGTTTTGTAAGATTCCTTAAGAGGAATGTCCACTAAGGGTAACACGTACAGCCTTAGATCGGCCTGCGTAAGTAGCGGGGCTTTGTAAGATTTTTTAGGAGGAATGTCCACGAAGGGTAACACGTACAGCCTTAGATCGACCTACATATGTAGCAGGACTTTGTAAAATTCCTTAGGAGGAATGTCCACTAAGGATCACAGCACTTACGACCTTAGATCGGCCTGCGTATGGAGCAGGGCTTTGTAAGATTTCTTAGTACTCTGAACAAGATGGTCAAAAATAGGAAGTCCATTTTCATTGGTGTAATTGACGTTACAAGTAGGCTTTATATGTCACGGACTTTTCTCGTTCATTGATAATACTGCTTGAGGTGTTCGGCATTCCAAGGATGGGGTAAGGGTCTACCCTCCTAGTTTTCCAGCTCATATCCCCCTTTTAGCAGGACTTTCATTATCAGATAGGGGCCCTCTCAATTCGGGCCCAGGCATCCACTGCCTACCTCTCTTGTGGGGAGGAATACTTTCCGTAATACGAGGGATCCTACTTTGAATTCTCTTTTTCGAACTTTTTGATTGTAGTACTTGGCGTTTCGCTGCTTGTAAATTGAATTTTTAAGTTCAGCATTGTTTCTTTTCTCCTCGGTTAGGTCGAGTTCCGTACGAAGAGCCATGTGGTTCCTTTCTTTGTCGAAATCAGTTATGCACAATGAGGGAATGCTGACTTCCAGTGGGATTACAGCCTCTACACTGAAAGCCAGTGAAAACGGTGTTTCTCCCGTGCTCGTCGTTATAGTGATGTGATAAGACCATAGCACACTGGGGAGTTCATCGGTCCATCCTCCTTTAAACAAGTCGAGTTTTACTTTCAATGTATGCTTAATAATTTTGTTATTGGTTTCGACTTGGCCGTTTGCCTGAAGATGGTTTGGCGTTGAGAAATATTTCTTAATGCAGAACTCTTCATAGAAATCTGAAAGTTGTGCATTGTCGAACTGTTTTCCATTGTCCGTTGCAATGGAGTGAGGTATGCCGAACCTACAGATGATTGATTTACACAAAAGTCGGTTGTTTTCTGTTCGGTGATCTTGGAAAATGGCTTTGCCTTGGCCCATTTGGTGAAGTAATCAACTACGACGATGGCAAATTCTACACCTCCTTTTCCAACAGGCATAGGTCCAATTGATCGACCCCCCATTTCGCAAAAGGCTAAGGTACTGTTACTGGGTTTAACTCGCGCGGTGGAATATTTATGATGGGGGTGAGGCGCTGACATTTGTCGTATCTTTTAACAAATTCAAGGGAATTACGTCTTATTGCAGGCCAGAAGTATCCTTGTCATATGATCTTGTGGGCTAGTGAGAGCCCTTTTGAATGGTTTCCACATATTCCTTCGTGAAGGTCTTGCAGGGCATGCTGAGCTTCTTTTTCGTTTAAACACCTTAACAAAGGTGTAGAATATCCACGTTTGTATAGAACATCGTCAATGAGTGTATACCTGGCCGATCTGATTCGAAGCTTTTTAGCCTTTGCAAAATTTTTGGGACATTTCCCGATTTTTAGGTAGGTGACGATCTCATCCTGCCAGGTTGGTTTAGGGTAGATCATCATATGGACCACTTCATCTAGCTCGATAGACGTTAGGGATATTCTTCCCATGGGGAAGCTATCAAATTCTTCAATTCCCTCACTGGTGGTTAGCCGGGCCAGTGTATTAGTGTGACCGTTCTGTGATCGGGGAATTTGCTTGACTTTGGTGGTGTTGAACCCTTCAAGTTTTTTTCTTACAACTTGTAGATAGTTGTCCATTCTTTCTTCTTTCGCCATATACACACCGTTGACCTGATTTACGACTAGTGGAGAGTCGCTGTGTATGATCATATCGGAGATCCCCAACCCTGAGGCCATCCTTTTGCCGGCAATGAGAGTTTCGTACTCTACCTTATTGTTTGAGGCTTTAAAGTCAAATGGAAAGGCTTCGCAGAATATGCGATGTTCAGGGCTGATTAATACAACGCCTGCCCCAGATCGTTCTCCGGTGGATGAATCGTGGACATAAAGTCTCCATGGGGTTTCTTTTTGTAGTTCTTCGATTGGGACGTTGCAGAACTCAGAGACAAAGTCGGCGAGAGCTTGGTCCTTGATGGAGGAACATGGCATGTATTTGATGTCGAATTGTCCGAACTCAACTGCCCATTTTACCATCCGACCTAAAGTGTCGGGTCTTTGTAGTGTTTGCCTTAATGGAGAGTTGGTAAGGACCTCAATGGGATGTTCCAAGAAATATGGCCTTAGTTTTCGCGCGGCCATCAGCAGGGTGAATGGCAATTTCTCTACTTGAGAATATCTAAGTTCAGCTTCGTAAAGTGCCTTGCTTACGTAATAGATTGGGCGTTGAACACCGTTCTCTTCTTGAGTTAGAACCGCACTAATGGCATGTCCTGAAACAGATAAATAAAGTTTCAAGATCTCGTCGGCCTTAGGTTTTGAAAGCAGCGGAGGCTGAGCTAGTTGTCTCTTTAGCTTGTTAAATGCATCCTGACATTCTTTGGCCCATTCGAACTTCTTTCCTCCTCATAACGTGTCAAAGAAGGGTTTGCAACGGTCCGCAGACTTGGAGACGAACCGGCTGAGGATAGCAATCCTTTTGGTTAAACTTTGTACCTCTTTAGGTTTAGTTGGAGGCCTCATTTGGATGACAGCTTGTATTTTTTCAGGATTTGCCTCGATTCGTCGGTTGTTCACAATGTAACCTAGGAATCTTCCAGAGCTGACCCCGAAAGCACATTTCCTTGGGTTCAACTTCATTCCATACTTCCTCAGTATATCAAACATCTCGGTCAGGTGCTGACAGTAATCCTTGGCCTTGATGCTTTTGACCAGCATATTGTCAACATACACTTCCATTATTTTCTGATCCGTTGGGAAAACATGGAATTCACTAGTCATTGGTAGGTTGCACTAGCGTTTTTTAGACCAAATGACATTACTCTGTAGCAGTAAAGACCTCTATCAGTTACAAACAAGGTATGTTCTTGATCTGGGCCGTACATCGTTATCTAGTTATATCCAGAATACGCGTCCATGAAGCTGAGTAGTTCGTGTCCGGCAGTGGCGTCCACCATTTGATCTATTCTTGGCAAAGGAAAACTGTCTTTTGGACATGCTTTGTTGAGGTTGGTGAAGTCTATGCATACCCTCGAATCTCCGTTGTGTTTTTTCACAAGGACCGGATTTGCGACCCACTTCGGGTATTTGGCCTCACGAAGGAAATCGTTATGCAACAGTTTTTACACCTCCTTATTGAGTGCTTCATATCTTTCAAGGTTCAGAGGTCGTCGTTTTTGCTACTTTGGCCGAACTGAAGGATCCACCTGTAATTTGTGGCATGCGATGTTTGGGTCTATTCCTCTCATGTCCCCATGATTCTAGGCGAAGACATCAAGGTTTTGTCTAAGGAAGGCCACAATTTCGTTTCGGGTGGATGGCTATAGCTCCCGCCCGACTTTGAGCTCCTTTGTTTGGTCCTTGGCACAGACTTGAACTCCTTCTAGTTCTTCGACGGGTTCTCCTCCTTCAATCCTAGTCCACGGGTCAAGTGGAATGAGCTCGGATTCTCATACGTTTGCCTTATGCACTCTCTAATTTTAAACCAACTTTAAGAAAAAAATGGCAATTTATTGTTTAAAAAAGATCACAAAATATGTTTAGAGAGTGTAATTATGCTTTGAGTTGTTGTATGAAATCACTTGCCCTTTACAAGAGTCCAATTCAACTATTTATACATAGTTTCAGCCGACATTACATCAAATCAGTCAAATTAGCAACAGTATCGAGCTCAGAACTCGGGTTGCCGGATTCTCTTGTGATTGGTCGATGAGGCCGGTGGCTATGTGTAAATATTTTCCCCAGATAATGATGACCTGCAAGGGGCTGGAGGTTGAGGACTTAAAATTGGTTGTTCCGGGCGGTGATGATGTCACCTGTGGCAAGTGTATTTGATTGATAGGGTGATGTGACAAGGGATAATCATGATATTTTTTTGAGATAACGGTGGGATTGTCCGACCTGGGAGTAAGGACTGAACTCATATTTAACTGAGGTGGAGTTAGCGAACTGTTTTTATTAGATCGGAGTTCGATGTCAACAGTTTTATTCATAATAAACCTGTCCATGGATAAAGTCTTTAAAATGGTCTATATCCCATGATGTACACAATGCAAATAATCGTGGGGGGGGGAGGGGGGGGGGGGGGGGGGGGGGGGGGGGGGGGAGGGAGACACATCAAACATAAATTTTTGTGCTCTCTATAGGTATGACATGTTAAATAAGGTATATAGACATCTCATATTTAGTAATCGTACTAAAAAATTAAAATTGTCCAAATATACTCTATATAACATAATGAACATGCTTCGCAAAGTTCAATTATCGTACATTATTATCACACCAACATGAATGGTTATAAGTGCTTCTTGTTAAGAATAAAAAATAATTAGGATGAATCTAAGCATAGACAGGATTCATATGTTTTTGTGAAGCTTGTGATTGGGGCTTATGCCATCTGTTGTAGGGTCCGATTCTAAAATAGAAATGGGTTTAGATATCTTCTCACTACATTACCTATAGCCTCAAATTAGGTGTCTTTTTTTATTCTTATTATTTTTTATTTAGAAACTTAAACTTTTAATCAGTATGCGAATCAATTGTTTTTTTTTTTTTTTACAAAAAATATAAGCATTTTACCAATTTAGTGGTGTGGTAGAGCTAGTGTTTTCAATTTGGGGGGATGAAGCAAGGATTTTTTTGAGGTTTGAAGCACTAAGACTATTGACGAATCTGCAAAATTGTTGCGATGCTACTAAGCCCCTATTTGGGCATTATTAAAATTAATTTTTAGGAAAAAATATATTTTGAAATAGTGATTTTTTGAAGAATGTGCGGTTAAAAAGAAAAAAAGTTTTGAATTTACATATAAAATTCATTAAAATTAAAATAGAGCCCAAATTGAGACTAAGAACAATGGTGTGAAGTAATAGAATAGTGATTGCAATTTGTTTGGGGCAAGATAGTTCATCCACAGAATCAATTCAACTTTTTTTTTTTTTTTTGCCCATTAATTTTGATTTACACAATACCAATTAATTAATTATTATTAATGCCTACTGTAATAAATGAAGTTTGACTCACTTAATACCTAGAGGGGGTGAATATGTGTAGTATGCAAAATTTAATTTTACTACCATTAACTTGCAACACGTCAAAAAATTTTAAATCTGGATGTATCGAAACTAATTTGTAATACGACAATCATAAAATAACATAAGTAAATGTGTAAAAGTAAATATCACCGAAAATTTTATGAAGGAAAAATTCTTGACGAACTTTTCAAGAGAAAAAACCTTCTAGCCCAGCAAATGATCCGTTAAAAAGATGAACTTATAGATATGGTTCAGACACAACTAATTAGTAGACTTTGACTCTCAATCTGTAATTATTGAAGAACTTCTCGATTGTGCGTTCTTACACAGCTTTAGAATCTCTGGACTTCTTTTTCCCTTGTAGATCACCAAAAACTCATTTTTAGCAAAATTCTGGTCATCTCTCATCATCATTAGGACTTTGAAGGATATTTGGTAAGGGTTTTGTGGTGTTTTGATTTTGTAGTTGAGACAAGAGAATAGATTGAAAAATTTGTTCTTCAGTAAGATCTTCTCTTTACACGTAGTTGAGAATTCTCTTTACACGTAATTATTCTCAACACACAAGAGACTAAGATTTTCAAAGCGTATATATAGTATTTGAAAGTTCTAGGTCGTTTGGGATTGTTTAAAGCTAAAAATTTTGAATTAGGGTTTTCCCCATAGATAGACCACTCAAGCGCTCCTTGGGCAATCAGTTATTGGACTAGCCGCTCGAGCGTTCACATGGCATTCTTCAAGTAGTTTTTGAACATTGCTCGACCTTCTTGAGTAGAATTGAGCACTTTCAAAGACACTTTCAACAGCCAACAACTCAACCCCAAATACAACTCGATTAAATAATGTTTGGACATAGAACTTTATAGGTTTAGATCTAACAAACTCCCCCTTTAACATTCCATAACAAAATCATTTATTACATAATACACAATGATCAAATTCTAATTCCTACCATGTTTAAATTTGACTAACCGAAAAATTCCCATAACCACACTCTATCTTAATTGTTTTGTCATGCCTATTTCCTGGAATACAACTCAAATAAACTAGGAATCCTTCTTTTAAAAAATTGCTACAATGTTTAAATGTGTACTGATTGTTACTCATCAAGTGAGCATACAAAGAACAAGAAATTGATCATGCATTCGAGTATGAACAATGAAAAATGAGATCATCCCATACGATTTGCTCTACAACTTATATAGAGTACAAGTTATAATAGATCAACACGTGTATTGTGCCGCTAGCAATTTATGCGCAAGACTTAAAATCTTAATTTTGTGAGAAGGAACCTGCAAAGTGAAATTATTGATGAATGAATATTTTTCTCAAATAATGAAAGGCAAAACAAGGAGCTACTAGGACCTATTAAATTAAGATAGCTCAAATTAATTCTTTGTATAACCTTTTTTTCCTCCCTTACCTATGAGCACATTTTGAAGCTCATAAAAATATTTTGAAGCTCATTGTTGCTGCCTTTATTTCAAACTTGCATTTTTCTTTCAACAATTATTTTATTTTATTTTTTTACGTGTTTCTGTTGACACTTGGGGAATATACCAAAGCTTATGTCAACTCACATTGAAGATCAGTCCACCACACCTATGACCGCCATCCAAATATCACACATGCAGTCATTATTCAATTACAAAAAATTAGTATGTGTAGTGAAAAGGGAGATGAAGTAATCTAAGCATGTTCTAGAATTAGTTAATGGAATTTTTTTGCTACTTTTCATTCAACTTACAAGTACACATATCACAAGACATCACTTCAAAGTGTTACATTGATAAAAATAAAATAAATAAATAAATAAATAAATAAATAAATAATTTAACAATTTTTATTATTTTTTGATAAACATAAAAAAACAAAACGATGAATTAACCAAAAAATAAATAAATACATAAATAAACGAATTAATTTGCATGCAAGAAGAAGTGAAGAACATGACCTAACTAATACATGCACTACTACTCAAGGAGTAGAACAATTATAAATGGTTGTCTGAAGAAATTCAGTAATATGATTATCCAAAGGTTTGATATCAATTGGTTGTCATTAGAAACGTGGTCAACATCTTTAGTAAGTTCATTTTTTACAATCTAAACCTTCCTAGAAGAAGAGGTTATCGTAGTGAAGGAAGTCATCATATCAGTCAAATGACTAACTTGATTAGTTAAAAATTTAACTTAATAAGTGATGTCCCCTTTATTGTTCCTAACTAAGAGTTTGTGACACATGGGTCTTGTCTGATCTAACTCGCCATAGTTGTAACATTTGGGAAAGAACCTAGGGACAACACTACGTTTCCAGTTTAGGACTTTAGGTTGAGTAACCTTATATTGAATATACGATTTCTGTCCTTGGATATCCCTTTTCTTGGATTCATTGAATTTTAAACTCTTGGTTTTGATAGAGACGGGTACAAAGGTGGTTTTAGATAAGGTAGTGGCATGATAACTTGCTTAATTATATCTCTAACCTCTTATACTTTCAGTTGATCTGTTTAGTTCTAAGATGTTGTCAAACTTCTTAGAACCACTGGACAAACTTCGACATTGTGCTTTGGATTTCACAAGCTCATTCACAAGAATCTTAACCATATTTCTAGAAGCTCTTTCTCAACCTTCAACTCATTCATCCTTCTAGTTGACTCCTCAAGTTTGACTACTAGTATAACGCCTCGAACTCTTTTTCATTATTATTGTTATTTTCAAATAAAAAATGAGCTCAAGGTGCTACCAAAACTTTTCTCTATCTAATTTAGGCGGAAACATATCGAAAATATTTGATTTCAAATTATTAAACAACATAATAAATATCGTGCATAAATATTAACAAAAAGATATTCTTTATATAAATTGACTATTGTCTTTTCTAGAAATTTTACTTGACGACCACATTAGCGTCGCTCCGTCAATCTTCCACACGTCCTCACGACCCGTTCTTATCTGAAAATATTGTAAGAGTGAGTATTTTGAAAACACTCAGTAAGAATACGTGCACATCCTTTTTCACATGATATAAATATAAAAATAGCATAATATACCAACATTTCTTAGGAATTTCTTAAGAATCCCCATATCCCGTAGGATTTAATTTCTATTTTTTGACCTGACGGTCCATCCCGAAAGATTTAACATAGCATTCGACCCGAAGGCCTCCTCATAGTATCTCATGCCAGAATTTACATATATATCAAGGAATAAGAATTTACCACTTGCACCATGTATTCTTACC